>NW_028261385.1:101644987-101826237 GCF_051295495.1 Thamnophis sirtalis | reverse complement strand
TAAAGAGAGTGAGGGTCACATGTTAATGCCCTCAAAAATCACAGTTTCCTTGAAGCAAGGGCTTATTCTAATGGAAAAAGACTTGGAGAAAAAATGTGGAACTTTGACACTATATATGTTGACAGAAGCAAGTTTATTATATGCACAAAAATGGAAGGACACTTCGATTCCCACCAATGGCTGCAGAAGCTGATGAAGTTGGCTGAAAGCAAAATTGACTATCAATATATATATAAATGGCTGTGTGTGTGTGTGTGTGTATGTATGTTCCAGCATAACTCTGGAACACTTCAAGCAATTTTAAACAAACTTGGTACACAGATGATTTACTCTCTGGAAACAAATACTGTGGAGGTAAGACATCCCTAACACCCCTTGTTGGGGGTGCGGGGTTCTGTTACAATACAGCCTGTTGTGCCTTAAAATGACTTCTACTGTACTGCTATAAAATGGCTTCTACTGTACAGTGCAGTGGAGTTGCCATGGTAATGGCTTCATAGTACTCCACAGGGGAGCTCCCTCTGGTAAGGGGGGAAATCCAACATTAGAAATTATGTTTGGTCCAGACATTTTCCCACTATAAATAAATACCTGGGCAACACCAGATCAGGGACGTGCAGTCACTAGCCTCCCCAATCTCCTGAGAGAAAGGAAAGAGTTTTAAATATTTTTTTAATGAATTAAAGCCAGGATAGTTGCTACCAGATTTCAAGTCACAGTGGCTTGGTGTCTGCTCTCAGTGTTAACTAGGAGGAGGCGAGAGAACTCGGGGCCTCTTTTGCTTAAGGAATTCTTCGCCTTTAAGGCGGAGTTAAAAAGCAAAAGATTTAATATGCAAAAGAGGTACTGATTCTCCCGCCTCCTGATCTGGGAGCAGCGAATCATGTCTTGCACTTGAGCGACTGCGCAAGTGCAAGGGTGATTCTGGAGAGGTTTTTCTTTGACCACTAGCCGCCATTTCTTCAGCAGCCAGCCCAGCACTGAGTGGGGAGGAGGAGGAGGAGGAGGAGGAGAAGAGCGGTGAGCCCTTGTCGGGTGGGGGTGGGTGGCTGGCTGGCTGGGAGGAGAAGAATGGTGAGTCTTTGTGCCGGCCAGCCGGCCGGCCAAGCAAAGAGCAGGTCAGGTGGGGGTGAGTGGCTGGCTGGCTGGAAGAAGAGCAGTGAGTCCCTCCCCAGCCAGCCAGCCACTCACCCCCACCCGACCTGCTCCCTGCTTGGCTGGCCGGCACAAAGACTCACCGCTCTTCTCCTCCCAGCCAGCCAGCCAGCCACCCCCACCCGACCTGCTCCCTGCCTGGCTGGCCAGCCGGCACAAAGACTCACTGCTCTTCTCCCAGCCAGCCAGCCACCCGACCTGCTCCCAAGAATGTCAGCAAGGATGGAGGAGGCGGGGGGCGAGGCGGCAGAGCGCGGCAGCAGCGAGAAGCAACACCCCCGCCGCTGTGTCCGACAGGCATCTCGCGTTTATGTCCATCATAAACGAGAGATGCCTGTCGGACACAGCGGCGGGGACGTTGCTTCTCGCCGCTGCCGCGCTCTTGCCTCACCAACGGTATCCCTCACCGCACGTCACTGCACCAGATTATTAGCACTAGTTTTGATTAAAGAAAAGAATATAAGTACTTTTGTTTCCATATGGAGACTACATCTGAACTTTGTGCTTGAAGTGGAAAAGAATGAAACTTTGATTTTGGGTTTCACTGAGTAAACCGATAGATCCTTATAGAAATGGCTAGTTTATATTATTACAAAAAACCCAAAAAGTTGTGGTTTGATGTCATTGTTTTATTTTACTGCAATAGAGGGAGTTGGAGGTCAATACTTTTTCTTTTTCCCAACTCTTCCTCACTTCTCTTCTCCCTCCTTCTCCTCCCGCCCCCCCCCACTGTCTTCCTATTTACTTTTATACTTTGTATCTTATTTTTCATATAACTCAATAAGTGGGGAGGGTGGAGCAAGGCCTCCTAAACATTTTGCCATCCCACTCCTTTCAGTGTAATCTCCCCTCAAAATGCAAACACCAAAATGAACAATGAAAACAATACAATCAAACTTTAGGAAGGGTGGATTTATTGTAACTATGCAACTAAAAGGTCTTTCACATCTTCCCTAGAGTCTCTCTACACCTCCTCAACAGGGGATAAACCTCACAGTTTGGCAAATCCTCCCTTAAAAGCAGCCATTTGAAATTAGCTATCCCTTGATTGTTCTCTTGCATGTACATTCTGATCAACTTTTCCCTGGAAATTAAAATTGACATTTTCCAAAATATTGCAAGATTAGGAACAGATGGACATCAATTAACAAATAAGCAATTAGCAGCCTCATTAATAAAGAAAGATTCAAAAAAAGAAAGACAGAGTATAGGTACTTGCCTTCATGTACTCAATGATAATTGTAGTCTAAGTTACATATATTCCCTTTTCAAGATTCTGTAGCTTAATCACTTTCTCCATACAATAATCCTGCCTAGGCTGAATCCGTGAGAATCTTGCTTTCTTGATGCGAGCTATAAAGGGCTTGATATGGAGCTTCAGTCTTCAACTCCAGTCTATATCAATAAAGGTTCAAGCAGTTCCATGCCTTGCTAGTATCACTTTATTCAAAGGAAGGTCCCCATGGAGAGCAAATTCAACTTCTTTTAAAGGTTGCCTCTGCCTCCTCAGGATCTGCCTATCCTTCCCACAACTCTGTCTTCAAGCCACCAGGTACAGAACGAATAGCTTCCTTATTTAGTGTTGCAACCAGATACCACTATTTGCTGTCATCCACATCACAGTGGAAATTTCACCCTAGTCTATTGTTGCACGTGTAGCTCATTGTTAATAACAATACCACTTTTACTACCACAACTATAAGAAATCTTCCTCTTCCTCTTTCTTCTTTCCATTATCCTGTGGAGATGTGACATTGCTATCCTTTATTAAGATTTTCTGGTGGAACCATTCATGCATTCTCAAGCACCCAAATATCTTGCCCAACTCCTTTCAGGAGTTGGAAGAAAAGGTAGGATCTTGTTCCTGAATAAACATAAAGAGGAGACTCACACCGTCAGCATTCCAAGTAATGCATCCAAAGAAATCAGAACTCCAAAGCAGGAACATTCCTCAGAGTACATGTTTATTGGAAATATCATATCAGCACAGCCAGTGAAAACCAACTCTAAAAGTTTCCAGCAGTTACCATGTAATTAAAAGAGCAAACGTTTCCCTTCCCAGGTGTCACAGGTCACATTGTCCAATCAAAGCATTTAGTGGGCTCCAGTGGTGGGTTTCACATTTTGTTACCACTGGTTCACAGGCACACGTGCCCCTCCCGCGCATGTGCCCGGCCTTCCACGCATACACTTTGCTCGTGCAAGCGCCTTTGGCGCATGCAGCTGGCCTCAAAAACATGCCTAAATAGGACTACATAGAGTCAGGGTGGATGGGCAAGCCCACCTGCAATTTCTGCTACTGGTTCAGGCAAACTGGTCCGAACCAGCTGAATACCACCTCTGGCAGGCTCACTCAACCACTTCTGCTCATCCTCTTACTGCCACCTGTTAGGATGATCTTGGTTCCCTCTTTATTTTGTCTATGAGACAACCTAGGTATTTCCCCCTCATCCTTCCCCCATAATGTGTGAAAACTATGAAGCAGCACAAGATGGCTTCAGCCAGGTTCGATTCAGAGTCACACACACCTTATTATAAAGCAAGAAGAGATCCATCTTAAAAAGGGGGGAGAATACACCTAAAAGGAAAAATATGTGAAAGCATGGCCTTTCCTCTGTCAGCTAATTACAAGTATTGCAATGCTACATTTTAGGAATGGGTTGCTATATAAAGAGCCCTCTTCTTATTTGGAAAACATTTTGTGTAACATTTTGTGTAATTAACAAATTAGCATTCAAAAATGAATTAGAATTATCAAGATGGTAGCAGTATCACTGCAGCTTCCTTGCATCCTTCCATGCAGTCATAAAAAAAAAATAGTGGCTAAGACAAAAAATATGTATCTTGTAATCAGTGAAGTAGTAATGAAGAGAATCTAAATGATCTTTTGTCTTTCGAGTCAGCCAAGTCAATTATGTTTAGAAATGGATCACACTTTTTTATAAAATCCTCATTACATATGGGATTAACGATAGACTTTAACTGATATGAGATATTATCCATAATTAATATTTCCCATATCTTGCTGTGCCATCCTTAAATGGTAGGAAAATTTCTAATCTTTCTTCTTCTCTTTAATTTGTCACTTTGCTAAAATAAATGAGCAGCAATCAGCTCTCTTCTAATTCATGCATATTTCATCCAATGAAGCTAATGAGAATACTTAAAATAATTAAAGAGAGCTCCTGAAAATTATTAACAAATACATGCTAGCCCATCTATCCCTACTTCGCATAAATAAACTTGAACATGATTGCAATAGAGTGGATGGTGTATCTTTTTAAATCTCAGAAAAGCAGCAAGCAATCAATTCTTTTATCACCTCCTACAGTAGCCCTCAAGAGCTCCCTCTCTCCCTGCCTAGAATCATAAAATTGAGGAATCATCTAGTAAGAAATGATCTTAGGTTATTTTCTAGGTCCACATTCTGCTCAGTGTAGGATCCACTACAGCACAGGTGTCAAACTCGCCGCGTCACATTGCCGTCACATGACATTTCGTGATGTTTTCCCCATTCTTGGAGTTGGGGTGGGTGTGGCCTGCACATGATGCATCCAGCCCATGGGCCACCGGTTTGACACTCTTGCCTAGAGCATCTTTGACAGGTGGCTATTTGGCCTCTGTTTGAAGTCTGCCAGCAAGGGAGAACTCACCAATTTATGTGGCAGCCTATTCCACTAGCTAATCACTCACACTGTCGGAATATTTCTCCTAATTCAAACATCTTGCTTTGTAACTTACTTTACTTTATTATGGCCAGTGCATTCCTGCTTTATGGTTTACTTGCAATTCTTCTGACTTTAGGACAGTATAACTCTGGTCTAATTCCATTGCGCAAGAAAAGGTCTTAGTACCAAGTACATTTAGCTTCTTAGTGAAAGATGTCAGATTATTACATAAAATACTTTATTGGGCACATTGTGGAACAGAAAGAGACTCCATAAGATGGGAAAACTCCTTTGGTTTAATATGACAGAATAGTCCCGTTAGTTCTTCCTCCTTTGTCCATAGAAATAAGTGTAGAACTCAAAATTTAATAAGAGCTAGAGCACATGTGAAGGCCAAGTGTGTGGTATTGCTGTCCTGTGCCATTGATTCTATGGTATAAAGAGCCTTTTAATTGAAGGTTTTTGTTTTTTGTGTTTTCTGTTACATTCTGACCCACAAAATTGAAAGTTCGGATTTCCTGAAGCAGCTTTCAATGGGAGAACATTGTTACATCCTAATAATAATGTGTTTTGATTAAAGAAAAACATTGTAATCAATCTAAACCAGTTAAATTGAAGCAAGCTATCTAACTATAACGTTTTACTCAATACTGTCCTGTCCTGTATTTTACTGTCAGTACCCTTGTGTACCATTTGCAGGGACAAAATAAAATATAAATAAAATAAATAAATACATTCTCTCCCCCCCCCCCGCCCATTGGCCTGATTGTTTATGGAGATTCTCAATCATCCAGGTGTCGTGGTTGTCCCAAATGTGTTTTTTAATAGGCAACTGAACTTTCTGATCTGAACTGAAGAGGCTTCTTGGATGAGAAGCAAAACTCATGATTTTCAAGGGGAAAAAAATCAAGAAAGTCCAGTTGCCTCTTTAAAAGCACCTTTGGGACATTGGTCTGATTGTTCAAGTCCATCAGCTGTACCCGATTTCTTCTCAGATATTAGTAGTTTGTTAACTTCATGTTGTAAGATTAAAGTTCACTGTAAAAGGTTAAAGGTTAAAAAAAAAAATTTTCATATAGTTCCTTTGCCCCTTAAAGCCCCTTTTTTCTTTTTGCTTAAATATATTTGATGATGATGATTGATGATGAAGAACAGCTTAAACAGTGGAAAAGCAGCACAACAGCCTTATTCTCTTTTTTCCTGTTTTGCCTATATGGTCTTGAAGGCAGCAGGTAGAGGATATGTATGTGTTTTGCTTATAAGACAATTCCCAACATCCTACTAACCCTTCTGTGCTATTTGTTCAATCCAATGGGCCCATGTAACTTTATAAGATCATCCTGTGTGCAGATGCTGCAATGAATTCACAAAATAGCTATCAAAGTTGGTGTGGTCCATCAAAAAACATCAGTTGACTACAAAGCAAACCAATCTGTTTCTTTCTGTCACTCTTCTCATGAGATGTTTACTAGTTCCCATTCTTCTGGATTGGTGGCCCAAATAAAGCTCCTCAGTGTAGCTACTCAGCATCTTTATTTTGTAGAAACATCTACAGGTCCTAAGTAGAGTCCAAAGGATATTACTGAACATAAAGCTAATTCTGAAGATTGCTTGTTTTACCCCTGCTTAATGGAATTTAAAATAGCATGTTCTTGTTTACAATTAAAATAATATTTTAAACTTTAAATTAAGGAAAGCAAGTCTGATGGGCACCAAGGGAAATTTTCACTCATGGGCAAAACATTGGAGGATCCAGCCTTGATGCAGCTCATAAGAGCAATGGTCCCTTCAAGATCTGCCATTAGTGTAGAAAAAATTTGATCAAGAAGCAAAGTTATTCTAATACTCAATAAACTGCCTAAAGGGCTTTTTCTATTGCTGAATTACATCATCCTTAATTCCAGAAAACTGTAACCAGCATGAAATGTAATGTCTCCATTACCTATCCCTATCCTGCCTTTACGCCTCTTCTTCTCAGTCACTCTCAAGGATTTAATTTCCTTCCACAAGGATGGCTGACAAAGGCTAATAGATTCTATACGTCCTGTGGATTTTCTTGGATTGTTTTGGAATAATGGGAGAGTTACAATTTTGAACCCAGTATGACTTAAGGGATAACTTAAGCCTGTCTCATCTGTGGGTTGGGATAAGATGAAGGCAGTTATCAATAGGACAATACTGAAAAAGAGATTGTTTGGACATATTGCTCTTCTCAAATAATATATAGTGTCTTCTGGCATCATTCAACCATTGCTGAGCCAATAACAGCAATGAGGGCTATTATACAATCTTAGTGATGGCTAAGGGATATCAGAATATGATTTGTCTCACAGTCAGACAGATGTTCAGGGTGGATTTGGCATTTTTGTCCACTTATTGAGTCTTTCCCAAGGACCTGGGATAGACAGATGTGGGTATTTGATGGTGTTATAGATATTGTTGCAGGATGTAAGCTGTGCCATCCAGTGACGTGCGGAGAGGTTTATGGCTGGTGAGGCACTGACACAATGGTGGGTTTCAAATTTTTTTAGGCTTGTGGACTTCAGCTCCCAGAATTCCACAGCCAGGCATGCTCAGTTCCGACTTAAAGCGACAGCACTTGTTTTTCTCCTTTGCGAAAGAAGTTTCCTTCCTTTTTTTTCTTTTTCTTCTCCCTTCCCCTCCTTCATCCCTCCCTCCCCCCTCTCTCAAACACACACACACTCACAGAAGTTGGATACTATCTCTCCTACCCACTTCCCTCTCTCACTCACTCACTCTCAAACAAACACACACACAAACACAAAGTTGGATTGGAGAGAGAGCACCAGCGAGGAGACCACAGAAGGAAGCAGGAAGCCAGTCAAAGAGCCATACTGGAGCACACATACTTTCCCCCAGCCTTGGAAGGATCCAGCCCAGGTTCACTGATTACAGGTTTGAAAAGGCAATGTGGCTCTGCCTGCAATCAAACTACACTTGGGGAGGGAGAGTACAAGCGAGCCAGGGTCCTTCCCTCCAGCCTTTGCCCAAAGCCCCGCACCAGGAGGATGAAGTTTGAATTCCTCCCCCTCCCTCCGACCCACACGTACCTTTTCCACCTGTTTCAGAGAGGATTTCAACTCTGCTCTTGCCTCGGGTCTTCTGAAGAAGCCTCGCCCAAACGAGCGCCCTCTACTATGAGGCAGGAGAACTGCGTGCCTCACCCACGTCAGGAATTTTAGGCTTTTAACCCTTGCTTAACCCTGCTCGAGTGATCATAAAACATCTAGTCAGACTAGATGAGGCACACAATTCTCCTGCCTCATAGTAGAGGGTGCTTTTTTAGAGGCTTTTTAAAACAGTTAAGCAGAGTCATCCACGGTGAGGCAGCAACTAGCTCAGCCTGACCTCGGCTCTCACCTTTTTCCTTTTACATTTTTTTTCTTTTCATGATGGGAGTGATGAGGCTGTGCCTCCCATGCCTCACCTGACTGCACGTCACTGGTTCCATCTAAAGCTGACTTTTACAATTGACTGATGAATTATTATTACTATTTATTAATTTTTTATGGTAACTAGCTCCCATTTAAGGTGATTCTGGGCAGCTAGAATATATGATGTCACCAGGGACGTGCAGTCACTAGAGGCAGGGGAGGCAGGGCCTCACCAGTCTCCTCAGGGAAAGGAAAGAATTTTGAAGAATTTTTTTAAAATAATTAAAGCCAGGGTAGTTGCTACCAGATTTCAAGTCACAGTGGCTTGGTGTCTGCTCTCAGTGTTAACTACAAAAGAGGCCAGAGAACTCGGGGCCTCCTTTGCTTAAGGAATTTTTTGCCTTTTAAAAGTTAAGAAAGGGTTAAAAAGCAAAAAAAATGGTATGCAAAGGAGGCACTCCTCCTGATCTGGGAGCAGCAAATCATGCCTTATGAGCATGCTTACGTTGAGCACACTTACGTTGAGCACACTTACGTTGAGCACATTTACGTTGGGCGGACAAGAGGAGAGTTGAGTTTCCATAGCTGGAAAAGGTATGTGGATCGGATGGAGGAGGGGGGATTCAAATTTATTGTAATTTAATTTTTTTTTTATTGTGAGGAATTTGTGTGTGTGTGTGTGCATTTCTTTCTTCATAGCGGTGGGGTCGGAGGAGGCGGGGGCAAGGCGGCGGAGCGCGGACACGGCAGGAATGTTCTCACCACTGTGTCCCAACAGGCCAGGTGTCTCGTGTTTATGTCCGCCATAAACGCAAGATGCCTGGCCTGTTGGACACAGTGGTGGCAGGGGGAGGAATGGGCTTAATCAAGCTTAATATCATTTTCCAACAACTGCGTGTAGCAACACTTTTGCTTCCCAAAATGGCGAGCCTGCTGTATTGAAGGAGACGCGGAGCAGAGCAGAGAGGGCACTCGGGCCATGAGTAGAGCTGGTTGAGAAGCCGAGTGGGGCGTGGGGTGTCCGTGGACCGAGGTGTTTGCTAGAGTGCTTGGAGATGAGAGAAGCGAAAGACAAGGCCATCTTCTCGAGGCTCCCGGGCAACAAAAAGCCAAGCTAGCTCTGACTCACCTTCAGGAGATCCGTCTTTATAAATCAAGTTGTGCACGCGTCTCTGCCTGAAAATGAAAGGGGCGCAGAAGGCAAGCTGGCATTTAAAGACATGCCGGAACTTTAGAGCTCGGCCGCCATTCAGCGAAACATGTTTCGCTGAATGGCAGCCGAGCCCTGCCAGCACTCTAAAACGCTGGTTGTATTCCTCCTTTGCTAGAGTCCCCAAGCAGTAGCAGACGCTGCGGGAGCGATTGTGGGGAGGCTGCGAGGTCCAGGCGACCCTCGCTCCCCAACCTCTTCCCCGGCGATTCCAAAGGCGCTCTGCACTCACTCAGGAGCCCATCGCCTCCGCCCATCGGCAGCTCAGCGCTCCTCTGGCCGGTGTAGCTCGATCGGTGCTCGTTCGGCGCTGCCTTGGCAGCTCCACGTGAGCTCGGCGGCCATGGCGGCGGGCGCAAAGGGAGGCAGCGGCACCCCCCGGCCCTGGTGGCAGGTGAGCGCTCCCCCCGGGAGGGTGGGGGGCTTCTGGGCCGGGGGGAAGGGAGGGGTGGCCAGGGGGCAGGGCAGGGTGGGGGCTTGTGGAGGGACATGGGGGGAGGTCCTGGGGGGAGGGAGGGGGGACAGGAGGTCCTGCCAAGGGTGGTTATAGACAGTGACGTGCGGTGAGCTTCATGACCGGTGAGGGTCCCACTTTATGGCGGACGTGACCCCGGGGCTTCAGCAGGGCTTTCGCGCTTGCCTCACCGGCCATGAAGCTCACCGCATGTCACTGGATGTCACCACCTGAGGAAATATCCTAAAATACTTTCAAGCACTTCAACAGGGGATCTACGTCTCTATTGTTATTTGTGTTATCACTCTTATTTGTCAGGCACAAAAAATCAGGATTACACAAGTTAAGTTAAAGTTAAGAAGATTAATCGCTCATGCCTAGACACAAGAATCCAGTCATCTAATGGCCGTAGTAAATTAGCTCTAGATAAAAGCCAACGGAATTTGGGAGGGGGCTGGACTTTAATTGCTTGAAAGAACTTAATGACCCTAGACTGATTCCTTTCTTGACTCCACCCCCGAGCTCTGCCTCTTCTTCTACATTATCCTTGGCACCTAACAGCAGGTCTTGAGCTAAAACAAAATAACTAATTGGTTTATGCCTCTCCCTGGGCGCCTCCATTAAGTTTTCTTTCTCTGCTAATTCAACTTTTGTAAAGCTTAAACAAATCACATTTTGACTTGCTTGCAAACAGGAATCTGAGGCCTGCTTTTTCTGCTTGTTTGCAGATCTTGCTGCTGCTACTTACTTTGTTTTAAAGCCGGAGCAAATCATCCTGAATTGTGACCTTGTCCTGCACAGAAATTAACAGCTTTTCATGTGTGATTTCACCCTGAGTAGACACTTTCCCTTTTAGTTACTGCTGGCCATGAACAAAATTGGAAATATCTACAGGAAGACATTCCTAAATCACGCTCTTTGTCTTGGAGAGGAGATTCATGTCCCTTGGGAAACATTTATCTCCATCACATTAATATGTTAATTTTTATTTATGTCATTGATAGGAAATTGTAGGCTGCTTAAGGCACTGGAGGGCTGGTATTTCATCAGGAGAAAGCACATAAAAAGCTTCTGGTCAGAACAATCAGCAACCCTTTGATGTTAACTACTTCTAGTGTGGCTTCCCTTAAGGCACTTGGCTACATGACTTGTTGCTGACTTTTTACTAGAATAATCTCTCCGGCTCAGCTCTGCTGCTTCTGTCTGTGCATATGAAATCACGCTCTGACCTTACCACAAATTGCTCCCCCCTCCCCTTCCCAGAAAGAAACACACATTTAGATTTGCTTCTTTATATATTACACAGTCATTTGCCCCCAGGGCGTTACTCCCTGCATGATACGTATGTAATCTGCTGAATCTGCAAAGGGCCAGGGAAAGACGTCTGCATGGAAATTGAAATATTTCACAAATGTGCTGCTTTCCCTTTTCTCTGCATCTAGAGAAGTTGTTCTTTCAATTTAATATAAGGGACCGAGCCTTCTTTGGCTTCCATATTTATGAATCTGAGGAAAAGTAAACTCAGCATCAAGCGAGAAAGTGACAGAAGGTGGGTGTGGGGGGAGGGAAATCAGAAGTGAGAACTTCACGGAGCATGACTCACAGCATGAAAGCAAAGAAATAGCTTTTAGGCAGGTGGCCCAGCTGGGAAGCGAGATCCTGTCATAGGAATAGATCATAGGAGACAAAATAAGTCACTGCCCCATTTGCTTCTGAGTCACTCCCTATCCTGGACCTTAACAGATGAATAAGACACGAAAATGCCATTGGTTGAATCCTGCCCTTGAGATCTCCACTGCTTACTGCCATCATCTCTGGGTCACTCTTGTGTAGACTTGGTTTAACCGATTGCCCCTTGTTTTAATATTTATTTATCTGTCATTTTGTTCTGAACAGTTTACAAATAGTCTCGGAAATCAGCTCTATACAGACCTACAAAGGAGCAACACAAGTTTAGCTTGCTGTTACAACTTATCCCCCTTCCTTGCATTTCATTTGCCTGCACAGACAGAGGATTCTTTTTAAATAGCTGTATCTCCCTTTGCCACAGGAAAAGTGCAGGATTACCTGTTTAAATTCACCCTCTCCCTTCATCTGCACAACCAAAAAAGAAGAAAGTTTTGAAAGCAGATGTGTTCACAGGGGTCAAAAAACATGGTGGCTGGGACTGTATTGTAACAGCACCACAAATGATAGCTTTCAGATGCTAACATAGGACAGAGAATGTCTTAGATAATTGATTCAGTAGGACTTCTGAGAGATGTACAATTTCTTAAATAATTTTAATGATATAAAATGATACAACAGAATTGAGGTCTCAGCTAAAAACTAACCATCATTTCTTAAAGCTAAATAGAATCATCCTTACTGATGGGCTCTGAACCAACTCTTTATTTATTTTCCTTCCAGTTGCCTCTGATGGCCTGAAAGAAATTATGTGATTGCTGCAGTCAGTAACAAATGGGCATATGGGTCTGAGAACTGAGGACACTTTTCCAACAGAACCAGTGGGGCACACTGGAGAGGGATTTTGCCTTGCTCAAATAGGTCCTGACATAAATCTAAGGGCACACCTGCACATCTGCCACTCATAGCTTCCTGAATGAGGGGACAGATGATATTCTTCCCCCAGTCATTGCAAATATAGCCGTGTTTTGCAGCTTTAATTCAAAATCCCTCTTTGCCAAACCAAGCCATTTTGACCTCTTCAGAGCGAAGAGCCTCCAGTCCTTTGTTCCATTCTAGGAGCAGACCCAGCTCTGACCAGCTGCATTGTCAGAGATTATTGCTATAAAATTGGTACAAAGCCGTACAAGAAGACTCTTTTTTTCCCCCCTCTCCACTACCATCTAGCAATTGCCTAGCTTTCTGCAGCTATATGAGACAGTCCTAGGTAAAGGAAATGTAAAAAAATTAGAATCAGTCATCAAAATGGCTATTCCTTTTTAAAAATCATTCTATATCCCTTTATTATTAACAAGCTGTGCATTTATCTACTGCTGAAAAAGTGATCCATGACCTTAGCTAATTAAGCCACATGCACATTTCCTTAATTAACCAACACAGTATGAACGTTCCAACTAAAGGACCTATATCTTCCAAATGTTTTCTGATATGTATGCTATTATTTGCTATTATACAAATTATTTCTGATATGTAAGCTATATTCTTTGGTGATTCTGGGACTTGAAGTCCATGAAATCTGAAAGGTATCTGTTTAGGTGATACTGGTCTTTCTATTTTCCATTCCTCTAAAAACCAAAGTATTCTTTCAATTGTTCAGATTTTCTGCAATATTCAAGAAAGCCAATGGTGGATCAGGAAGACCCATTATCCCATCATTTTGTCCCTCTCCTGTTGTCAGTGGGTACCCTTTTCTCACTTCCCATTTCCTTAGGTCTGCCTGGATCCCAGAAGGCTGTCAGAGAGATTTTATCAAAGATGCATCTCAACCTACTTTCTCAAAATTGTCTTTTTTCTTCACTAGCTACAGCCAAGTGCTATATATGAAACTCCCAAATGATGCAATGTTGTTCAGCTTGTTTCCGTGATAGGATCTGCAGCTGAAGAAGGAATTGGGGGTGGGGGATGTCAGCAATAGCATTGTGGTTTCCCAAGGAGGAGGCAGCATATTTGAAAGATATGCCCCAAAACAAGAGAAAGCCCAGTCCAGAACTGGATGAAAAAAGGATGAAGAGGGTCACGGTAACCACATCCTAGAATCTCACTGTAGAGCCGAGGTGGTGCAATGGTTAAATACAGCACTGCAGGCTACTTCAGCTGACTGCAGTTCTGCAGTTCGGCTGTTCAAATCTCACTGGCTCAGGGTTGACTCAGCCTTCCATCCTTCCGAGGTGGGTAAAATGAGGACCCGGATTGTTGTTGGGAGCAATATGCTGACTCTGTAAACCACTTAGAGAGGGCTGAAAATCCTATGAAGCGGTATATAAGTCTAACTGCTATTGCTATTCTGTCTCAGAAGAAGATTCTGTTTATTAGGTGTAAATAAACAAAGAACTGGTTTGGATTGGATTGGATCTCACTGTTTCATCTTTGGGCTTAGGCTTGACAATTTTAATTAAAATAAATAGTACTTTTTAAAAGATTTTTATTAACAAACATGTAAAGTACACACATACACACACAAAAATTAGTCGTACACCACATTTATACAATACAATAGTACTTTTTTTCTATTTTCAGTAATTATAAGAATTCACCTATACATCTAATGCTAACAGAAAATTCAGCAAATTCTTACCTCTCAACCCCACCAATTAAAAATAAACCTTATTAAGTCACAAAAATGTTAGTTTCTTCACTGTCAATTATATCAGATGTTGAATTAATCTATGTTTTTAGACTCCATCCATACCAATGGTATTTATTCTCTGAGGAATCACTGTTTGTCTGTTTTGCAGAACTGCAAACTTTTCAAATACCATTGACGGTCCTGTGGTTTGAGAGATTTCTAAGCTGACAGCTTCATCTTGTAGAATTTTAAACTAAGCTTATGATCTCTTTGCCTGCCAAGTAAACTGCGGAATGAAAATATATTTTAAACTTTCATAAACCAGAACTCAAGCAGTGGAAAAATATTTTCAGAATTCTGGTTACTTTAGCCTGTCATTGGCAGTAAGTGGCTTACTTTATCATTTCATCATCATCTTGATGATCTTAACATCATCATCATCACCAAATGACAGCTTTTTCTGATGCCTCACCAGTTGCCCCAAACGTTCTTCCCCTTATTTTGGTAATTCTTCAGATGACTGGAAAGTTCTATGTAGTCATCTTTGAGATATAAAAGCCTGCTCCATCAAACTGTTTTTCCAGTCTGTGGACCATATATTTATAGGGCACAAAAGAGAAATATAGTAGACATTCTTCAACCTTTGTGGACCATTCATTTCTTCAAATAAAAAGTGTGGCTGCATTAGCTCAGCTATTTAATTCTCTAGTAACTCTTCTGTTCCTCTTGTAGCATATAAAATCTTAGCATATGAAAGTCCACTCAAAGTTCTGTTGTGTTCTATGGAATCTATTCCTCCATATGTTTGTAGAACTGCAGCCCTACTGTATGTTTCTGTGGTCATTTGTCCCATGTTCACACAACTGCACGACTAGCTTTATCTAAATTTCCGTTTCTAAAAGACATCAGATTTGCTTACAGAACATGCTTATGTGTACACAGAATAAATAGGATTCATAACACAATTCTTATGTAGAGACCTTCTGCCTTAAGTATTTTTAGAAAGAAATTTGCTTGTTTGGATATTTTAGCCTCTCAATATCAATATTTGCTTGTTTAAAAAAAACATTTCCCACATTTTTGCATAGGTCTGAACATCATAAAGAAATCAATTTTATGAAAGTATATTTTACAAAATCCATTACTGAATGAAATGACCAATTAATAATCAGAGTAGACCATTTTGTTCTCTTGGGAATGTTCAAGGACTTTATTAGCATTGGAAATATAAAACTTGTCCAGAAAGATGAAACTTAGTCTTTAATTGGAGCTCATCCCCAGAACTCTAAGAGCTTTAAACTACCAGATGGTTATTAATTGATTTCTTATTAACTATATGGAGGAAAAATTGCAGACATTTTTGATTAGCCAACGAAAGGTCCTAGCTACAACCCTCCTACATTAGGAATCAATTCATTCTGAAGAATTAGCTGTTCCCCTTCTTACCTGGGCTGCTGACTTCCACATTGTATTTGGAGGGGAAACTGAGAGTTTCTCAGTATTATGAGAAGCTTTCCCATTCTATTATTTGTACCAGTGCCAGGTACATCAACAGGCTCCTCCACCCATTGGGTGTAGGAGCCATCAGCTGAAGGTAAATTGCAATGAAATAGAGTGAAAAGCTGTTGAGTTGCAGCATGATAGCAAAACAAATTGGAAATTATCCAACCTGATTCAAGGCAACTTCCAACATCAGCATTAGCTTTGGTTCCTGGAGCATTTTCCAAGCTCAGTTCTAGTCCATCCTCAGCTATGAAAGCTCAGAAACAACAAAACCAGTTGTTTTTCCTCAGCCCAACTTAATTCACAGGAGTGTTGGGAAGAAATTATACTGCCTTGAGCTCCTGAGGGAAAGGTGAAGTTTAAATCCAACAATTCTTCCTAACCACTGCCAACTGAATTAGGTACTCTTATACATGAAGACACGCGGGGGCTCAATAGCTAAGACGCTGAGCTTGCTGATCAGAAAGATCAGCAGTTCGGCGGTTCAAATCCCGAGTGCAGTGTAATGGAATGAGCTCCTGTTACTTGTCCCAGCTTCCGCCAACCTAGCAGTTCTAAAGCATGTAAAAATGCAAGTAGAAAAATAGGGACCACCTTCTGTGGGAAGATAACAGTGTTCCGTGCGCCTTTGGCATTTAGTCATGCCCGCCACATGACCACAGAGACGTCTTCGGACAACACTGGCTCTTTGGCTTTGAAACAGAGATGAGCACCGCCCCCTAGAGTCGGGAAGGACTAGCACATACGTGTGAGGGGAACCTTTACCTTTATTCTTATACAATATCTTGTTTTGGATTTTTCTACGATACTCAATATGGCCACTTACTGGTTGTTGATCAGGTGATATTTCCTGGCCCAGCAAATACATCTGAATTCTCTCCGGAAGTTAATAATGCAGATATCTTCAAATAGCTGTCTGTCTATTAGTTGTCTATCTACCACAAGGGATCAAATCTAATTGTCCAACCAGCACAGCTGTTGGAGAAGATACCCAGAGGAATGCACAAAGACATCATACCTGATTCCTATATCTCACCAAGCACTTCTTTCTCTGTGATCCTAATTCTGTGTTTCAGGTTTCTTCCAGACTTTGTTCCCTAGCTGAGGAGTACCAGTATTTTTTTAGGTCACTCTTGAAAATCTTTGTCTGATCTTTTTATTGCAAAAGACTACCAATTACTTCTTGATACAGATTCAATTATTTAGACCCTGTAAATAAGCATTGGCTATAGTGGTAGGCGCAGCAGACATAGAGAACTTTGGTTTGATGATGACCTCAGAACAAGTGGGTGGAATAGCTCTTCCGATAAGAAAATAAAGTAACCAGATTGCCCACATAAAATGTAATGAAGAGAAAGTGTATCTTCACAAGCCTTATCTATCAAGCCTTGGTGACACAGGACTTAATGTTAGGCTCTAAAAAGATTGTTACTAGTTGAATGTGATTTCAAATTTCCCATAAGTGAGAACTCTTTGTTATAATTTGCTCTCAACCACTTGTAGTTACAAATCTTTTCTCTCACCCCATCACCTTTAAAATGGGTGGGTTGCACTCTGCAAACCTATGCAAAAGGATGAGTGTAACCCAAGTTAGAACATGTCATAAGGTGAAGGAATGATATCAATAAAAGCTTTCTAAAATCAAGAAGGAAACTAATTCTGTACTTCCTCAATGATAGCAAAAAACAAGACTTCCCAGAAGGAAGAAGCATAAAATGAAAAAACAAAAGAAACGATCTAAATACATGTTCCCCATTAAACATAAAGATAGAATTAAATCAATATTCATCCTGCAGTGAAGCCTAAACAGATGTGATGTTAAATGCCTGAATGCATTCTCATTCTCTCCCTCCCTCCCCCCTCTCCCCCCCCCCATTTATCAGTAATAATTTGGGAACCTTTTTCTCACACTTATATTACTTCTGCATATTTCCTTCCTTGTTACACTTGGTGTGCCATATTTATATTCAATCCTGAAATGCTAGGCCACCATTTTCTGTCACCAGAAACATCCTATTTGCTTACGACAACTTCTGCCATTGGACACACACACACACACACACACACACACATCTTTTCCAAATTCAAAATGATGAACCGATTAGAGGCACGACAGGTGTTAAGACCTTGAAGCATCAAACATAAGCAACTGACAAGGCGTGATCTGAAATTAATGAGGCACACAAGGGAGCCAGGTTTTGGGCAAAAGCCGGGCTTTAAAAATAATAATATTACAGTCAAACCCAGTTAGTATCTAATCCACCCATATATTGCCTGAGGAAGCCCAGAAGTCTGGTGTAGAATTAAAATTGTATCTCCCTAGGCTAATCTCTGGCAGAAGGGGAGGCCTGAAAAGTTTGCCTTACAGCTACCTCTTCTTTTCTATCTTTTTTTCAAAGGAATCACCACAGATGTTGAGAAGTGCCAAAGCGTGACCCCAAAACATTTGAAAGATAATTGAGGGCAAGGCCCAGAGTCCCTGCCAACTGCAAGAAATTAAATCTGGTCCTGATCATGACATTCTGCTGCGGCTGCTGCTTTCCCCATATCACGGTGATCATGTGAGGTAGTGTCACATTTATGGCAGGGCATAAAAGGAAACTTCACGTGAGATTGTGAGACAATCTGGCAGAGGCAAGCGATGAAACAAAATTTAACATGGTGAGAGAATTGTTCATTTTGTAATATCAACATGTCACAGCAATGTGAGAGGGGAACCATTCAGGAATTATTAGAAAAGGGATGAAAATATGATTTCATCAGCCCATTTGTCAATGGAATAAAAAAGAAGCTGTAAAAATCCAGATGACCCCTACATGGCTACTATCTCTAGTTCTGATCAGCTTTTGAGATGGTGAATCTATTGGAATTGTCACACTGTTAACTCTCAGTTTATGGGTTGAACCAGTCCCTGTGACACAGCTATTAATTTTTTTTTAAAAAAAATTGTGGCTTCTTGTAATTATTCTGCTTTGTCTCAAACTACAGGAAAATCCTTTATTTTTATAGACAAGTTGATGGTATACCCTCAAAACAAGGTCATATAAAGTCCAAGCAATTTTGGCACATGTTCTGAGTATTTCATTCTACATGAAAAATATACCAATAATAAGCCCTACACTATAATTGTACAATAAATTATACTGTACTACATAATGGATGTGGCCAGTTGCAAGCCCAAGGGCAAGCTAGGACAGAAACAAAATCAGCAGGCAGCTTCCGGAACTTTCTAGAATCTTGATAGTGTTTTGCATGTCTGTCCCCATATTTCTTCACACACCTGTTGCTTAGTTGTTTCACCATCAGTTACTCCCCAAAGGAAGTAACTGTTACTGTTAGTTCAGTAATCTACTCAAGCTCACCCCAGATTGTTGATTGTTGTTAAAGTAAATGGGCTATCTGCTTACTAAAAGACATCCCCCACAATTAGTTTGGAGTGCCATAGATAAGAACAAGCATTACCAACATGCAGGAATTGTATGTCCATTGTATAATCCTTTATATTACAAATCTAGTATTTCCGCCCCACCCCTCCAAAATTCATCTCCATCTTAAAGTGATACTATGATACTACTCAGTTTGTTTAAACTTTGCAAATTCTCTGTTATCCAGACAGTTGAATAACTCCTAAGTTCATGGATAGTGCTATTATAAGAGAGGGGCAGTTCAAAGTGTACATATTATTTATGTCTAAATCTCAAGTATTGCAAGAGCAATATAACACGAACATGTGTTATGCTCTTTGTCAGCATACCCGCATCAACAAGCAAGGAAATAGATCTTATTCCAAACTCTTGTCAAGAACTCTCAGAAGTACTGAATGAATTCTAAACTGAGCCAAGTAGAATTCATACAGTACAGGCAGAGAGACCATGTGCTAGGAATGCTTTACACTAATTTGTGGCTGGCTGTTTGGGTGGCTGAGAGATGCAACTATACTGGCTGTCAAACCATGCAAGATCTCCCCCACAATTTTGGCACCCACTGTAAGATTACATCATAGAAAGTTTCTCTTATTGAAATGGGTGCTGTTCCTAGGAACTATCCATATACAATAAGATTTGGAATTTCCACACTGCACTCCAATAGTTCAGAATCAAATCATGCTGCTACAAAGGCCACTGTTCAATTACAATCATTTGGCAATTAGGAACTGCTGCCAATTTTAGCATAGAGTATGTTGCTTTAATTATGGCACCAGGCTGTAGTTTTTAAAGTCTTAGGCCTTAATTAACAGTAAAATTGAAAATCAACCTTGCCATTGTAGATAGAAGTGATAATCACTACATAAGAATGCCTTGGATCATTCGGCTCAAGTATAAATTATTATTGGTGTGCATGTCTCTTTCGGTAGCACTTGCATGTGCTAGCCACAGAAAGATTTAATTAAATCCTCCTGCAAGATTGACAGATGAATGGCGTTGTTACTGCTTCGTGAACTGGCCAGGCAGAAGGCCAGGAGCCAAACCTCATGAATAGAGCTTTTCACTTTGTGACCTGTAGTATTCTCAGTGTGGTGCTTAAGGCCAGGTGCCACAGGGAGGGAGTCTGCTATGCTTGGGCTAAGCAGATGTAAGACCCTGCCTTGATAACAGAAGGATTACCTAATCCAGAAAATACGTAACCATGCAGAAAGCCATCTGCACTCTATTGTCCTACTGAGGGTTTGTCCTTGTTCCATGGACCAAGACAGGAAAGAACCAGCAGATAAGGGACCTGCTTGCTATGGGCATCTGCTGCAATAGATATTTTGGATGAAAGGTTAATTTGCTGTAACTAAAAACAAAAAGCCTGAAAGATAGAAGGGGCAGATTTTTACATGATACATCCGCAGTGCTTACAAATCAGAGCTCCATACTGTATGTTTCAAACCAACAGGCATGAGAATAAACTAAGTACATAGAAAATATGATTCCTAAGATAGAGGAGTCCTGTGCAAAATAACCTTTCTCGTTTGGCTATATATTTTCCACCTCCATTGTGGCTCTCTGTAATGGCATGTGGGAAAGACCTTGGGAGATTGGGTGAATAGGCACTGCCAAAGGAATGGTACTGCTCAGATAAAAGACAGCATAGCCCATAGCTGGTTATAAGGTGGGGTAAGAGGCTCAGAAAAGACCCTCCTTGGTTTCTTGGGTTATAAAGGGAATGGGGGAGAGAATTGTGCTTTCAAACTTGCAAGATTAATGTCAGCCTTGCCAAGTAAACCAGATAGGAATCACATCATGAGCTAATTCCACTTTACTGTAAAGTTACATTGACCAAATCTTGCAAATCTGAAAGTACAATTCTTCCATAATCTCCCTTAACTAGGGAAAATCTCCTCTTAGCCTCTTACTATCTACCGGTGGGCTATGCTGTCTCATCTGTTTCCTCTGCAATATCTCTTTGCCCTTTCTCCCAAAGTCTTTCTCAAATGCCATTATACATCAGATTCAGGTCCTACTAAATGAATGTGTAAACATAAAGTTGGTGAGCGGGGAGACAGGCAAGAAACCATATTTTGAAGGCAAAATTAAGGCATACCTGTTGAGTCCTTTTATACAGCAAAGCAGACAACAGCTTGACATGGAGAGATTTCTCTTTTAGAATCATCAGGTGATGGACCTATTAATTTCAGAAGAATTTTTTGATTGATCTATTCCAGGGGTGTCAAACTCATGTCATCATGGTGGCGTCAGTATGTGAGATGCATCCAGCACATGAGCCAGGAGTTTGACAGTCCTGATCTATTCCATTGTCCCTTCCTTAATCAAGACTTCATCCACCTGGTATTCTCCAGATAGTTCAATTTCTACATATGTGGAAATCATTGGGCTTAGAATGATTTACTTTTACAACTACTCTAGAAATGATCAACGGGTAGCTTCAAGATGAAAACCACTTCTTATTTATCTGAAGTTCAATTTTACTTTGGGAGTTGCATATTCTCCCACTGTCCCCAGATTCATTGCTATGCAAATTTCTTAGAGCAAAGAGACTCAGTCTAGTCAAAGCAAGTAACTTTGGAGGGACAACTATCTCCTGGAATGACTGCCACTTTCCTTCAAGTCTGCCTCAGTATATATCAGGGATGAAATGCTACCGATCCAGACCGATTCACCCGAAGCAGTAGTAAACATGCCAGTGGTTCGCCCGAACTGGTGGTAAAAAAAAATGCAGATGATCAGCTCTGCTGTGCGATTTACATTATCTAGAAAGTAGGATTTCCTGCTTTCCAGCTAATCTAAATTGCATGGCACAGCGGATCCCCCCCCCCTCGCTGTTCAATTACCTTTGCAGACGTGCTCCACCCATCCGCTTGGACGTCATTTTGACACTCTGTACATGTTGCTACCAAACTGGTAGCAAAGGTAAGTGGATTTCACCCACTGGTATATATGAAAAGCTTGAGTATTTAAGGTGATAGTAGCAGCTAAAATCATGCATCCAATTCCAGTATCTTTGTATGGACAGAGTAGCTATAATTTGCTTTTGAGGAACAGAGATCCACCACAAGATTACATTTCCTTTCTGTATATATACTGACTGGATAGATGGATTTTCTTAAGACTGTCACAGGATAGGATGCATGAAAGTCTCCTTTGCTGCTTGATTGCTATGAAATAATCACCCATTATCTGTGCTATTTTTACTTTTTTAAAGAAGACAACGGTCAACCACTTCCATAACACTGCAAAAAAAAAGAATTGCATGGGTGCATCCATTAGCAGTTGAGCTTAGCTCAGGGGTATGTATCTTCTTCATATCTTGGTGAACTCATGAAGCATGAATTACAAATTAGGATGTTAAAAACCATAACACCCCCCCCTCCATTGCCCTTGTATGAAACCAAATATTTAACATGCAGAATTTGACCTTAATGCATAGCACTTTAGGGTGCGTGTGAGAGAGAGAAGATTAACTGTGGTCTCTGTAGCAGTCATCTTGTCAAGTTTCATGAAAGCCATTGGGAATTGAATCTTTCCAAGAGGAAAGGAATACATTCCAAAACATTTCTCTAGGAACAAATATGAAAAGACCAGTGTAGTAATTCTAAGCACTTGTTCAGCACAACAGGACTATTGTTACTGTTGTTATTGAATAGATGTAGGTAAATTTGAAGTATCAAAATGGTTGGCTTTGTTTGTGGCTTATTATTGCTCACCTTTAATTCACCTATTCCCTTGCTGCAATCTGGCCAATAAATTAATAATAATCATGGGGTTCCTTCTGGCAGTATTCATCCACAAATGTAAAATACAGGTCGTCTCAATTTACAACAGTTCATTTAGTGACCGTTCAAAGTTACAGTGGCACTGAAAAAAAGGGATTTATGACTGTTTTACAGAGTTACAGTCTTTGATCAAAACTGCGATGCTTGACAACTGGTTCATACTTATGACCGTAGCTGTGTCCCAAGGTCATGTGTTCCTATTTTGTGACCTTCCAACAAGCAAAATCAACAGGGAAAGCCAGAGTCACTTAACAACCAGATTATTAACTTATCAACTTCAAAGAATCACTTAACAACTGTGGCAAGGAAGGGGTAAAATCGGGTAAAAGTCACTTAACCAATGTCTCACTTAACAACAGAAATTTTGGGCTGAAGTCATAAGTCGAGGATGACCTGTATATGTATTACAAACAAAGAAAGCGAACTAATCCATTTGTTAAAGGTTAGGCACTAAATTGCCTTATAATCTGGAGAAGAAAATGTTGGCTGCATAAGTGCTCTCATACATAGTGTTAAGGAAGAAGCAGGATGCTCTCTAACCAGGTTTTCCTTCTTTTGAAGAGTTCTTCATTCAATAGCATTTATGAATCTTTAACAGCCTCTTGCTACAAACCTCTTAGATGCAATTTAGATTTTGAGGGACAATTTACCATATATTTTTATCTTGTTCCCTTCCTGGTTACCTTGGACCAGTCACAAATAGGCAATTAGGGGTACTTGATGAATACATTAGCAATTAATTTGGCCTCATGTGGGGTCCTGCCAATAAAATGTAATTGTTAAATTGTACACTAGTGTCACTGTATCCGCTTACAACAGTATAAGCTAATGGCATTATAAAATGGCATTATAATAAGGGTGTCATTATAAAAGCTTATGTTTGCTTTCCAATTTACCTACCAACATTAATTTATCTGAAAAGTAAACATGCCTCTTCCTCTCATTGCAGATTGGAATGTACATAAGTATCATAAATAATACCAAGAGATGAACCAACATATGCAAACTTTTTTGTTTATCACAGAAATTAAGAAAGTTTTGCTTGTTTTATGGTTATTTAAACAAAAGGGTAAGATGACTTTATATTGCTTTTCATGAAGAAAATATGATTCCATATGTAATAAATCTAAACAGTAATGCAGGAAATATATAAATAATGGGTAGTAATTTAAAGCTAGATGATCCAAAGCAAAAAAAAATTGTTCTTGAAGGGAGAGCGGTGTGTTCATGGCACCAGTTAACTTCTTAAAGAAGGTGAGTCTTTTTCTAAGTTCACATGGCAGCCACACGAATCCCAGGAAAATAGCTTCTGAGTTAAGGAGATATTGAGGAGGTGATAACAAAGTAAAATAACCTGATCATACTTTCTCTGCATTTCCTTAACTCAAATAGTATTTTCATAGAACTGGGCTGCCAGGCAAATGTAGGAGGCATGCTTTTAAGAGATTAATCTGGAGCTCCATCATTTTTATTTTACTCATCAAATGTATATTGCAATCATAAGACTCTGAGTAGCTAACAAGGTATGAAAAGATAGTAAAGTATAACACAAACAAATAGCCCAGTGCCTTACCAAAACTCTATTTTCAGGTTTTTCTGGAAGGCAGATAGTGTTGGAGGCAAAAACATTTCCAGTGGGTCCTCCTCATTCCAAATCACCAGACCATCATAATAAAATGATGCTTTGAGGCTAAAGCCCATCTAACCTCCTGAAAATAGGAGATGACCAGCTTCTTCTCTTGGCATGAAGGCAATGGATGGTTGGACTCTAGTAGGGAGGTGTAGTCCTTCAGATTATCAGGCACAAAGAGATTTTACAGATTGATACCAGCACTGAGAAGCTTACAGGAATGTCAGACCGGGAAGCCATCTTTTACATTTGGGTCTTCAGGCCTGCCACTTTTTCTGCTGTGGGAAAATGGGAGGGGGGATTATATAGAATGTGGTAATATATGTATACGGTAGTCAAAATAATAGTCTTTCTCAGAGAGTCAAGAACACCTTGTCCTGCAGCTGTGATGAGGTGACTGGATGGCATCTCCAGGTTTTGGATGGTGTCTTATTGGATCATGTGATGGACATGTGGGTGCTGGGCAGGAGCTTGAACTTTCTTTTGGGTGGATAAAACCTGGAAATTTTCAGATTCAGGTGGTGCAAATATGACATCTCTAATAAAATGGATCTTTGAGGAAACTCAAGTCTTGGAGTCTTCTTTCGTTGGGGGTGTTACTTGGAACCCTGATAGGGAAGCTAAGGCAGAATCACAATACAGGAGTAATATGTGCCCAAATGTCAGCTCCCATGAGCACCTAGGACAGTCCATGCCAGGCATTCTTAAAAGGGCACCACCATGTAGACTAAAGTGGTGAAGAGGGTATGAGCCACAATATCCAGATCCTCTCACTCTAAGTAAAGCTGCAATTGACAGCCCAGTTAAAGTTGGGAAAGCTCTCCACCATGGCTTTCCCAGGACCTCCAAGTCCAGGGGATCCCAAGACATGGAAATAGCTGAAGGCTAATTTGTTAAAGATCCCTGGGCAGAACTGGGCAAGCATTTCAAGGTTTCAGTCTAGCTCAAGAAAACTTTGCCAAAGCAGGGGTGTGATCTAGCTGGTTTAATCTGTAAATCGTAGGCACTGAAAACCAGTTGTTCCAACAGGCATTTGAACAGAGATGTCAAATGAGGCAGGCTGGCTACACAGACTTCTTACCCCAGGATGTGTGATATTGATTGTTCTGTTTTGTTTTTTACTAATTTTGTTGCTTTGCTTTTTTAACAAAAATTCACTATCCAGAGTCATATTCTGAGATGGGTTATTCAAATTAATAAATAAATATACAGAAGATGGTTTTGCAGTCCTAGGTTCAAAACCAAATACAACTTTTTAATATAAAAACAACTGGTTTTTTTTCTTTTCCTGAGCTACCTACTTTTCCCATGGGCACATTTTCATATGTTTTTTCAGTCATATGATATAACAGTGTTTCTCAGGTTAAATTATTACTAACCTTGGTACTCTCTGAGCTTGGTTGCTTTCCTGAAGATGTTTTATTATCCAAACGAGGTGACATCATCAGTGCTACTCCTCATTCCAACCCCAAGTTACAAATATTCTCTTTTATTGGTGGTGCTAATCTATGCAGTAGTAGCAATGGGCCAACCTGACAGTTAAGCTCTTGGTTGTAGAGCAACTGTTGAAAGAAGGACCAAAAAGGTAAGTTGATACAAATTAGTCAGGAAATTATTTTCAAGTTGTTATTGTTTCCCTTCACCCTTCCTACTATTGGGAGGACAGATGTACCATTATGGGTAAATCAGCTCATTTAGCAGCATTTGCACAACACATTAAACTTGGTGAGTTTTGATTTGGATTACTTGAATTGACCAAATTTTTCACTACACACAACACATTGAGCAAGGCATTATCTATACTGGCTTGGTTGTCAAGCACACTGAGCTACAAACAATCTATGAGAGTTAAAACTAATGGGGAATGCTTTTCTGATTTCTGGGTGATAGAAGAATAGCAATAACAATAGCACTTAGACTTATATAACGCTTCACAGTGCTTAACAGCCCTCTCTAAGCAGTTTACAGAGTCAGCATATTGCCCCCAACAATCTGGATCCTCTTTTTACTGACCTCAGAAGGATGAAAGGCTGAGTCAACCTTGAGCTGGTGAGATTCAAACTACCAAATTGCAGGCAGAAGTAGCCCATAGCAGTACTGCATTCTAACCACTTCACTACCATAGCTCACAAATTAAGTTAGAGTTAGTGGTGAGGTTAAATCATGAATGTAAATATGAATGAACTGAAGAAGATAACAAAATGCAAAGACCTGCAAATAAAGATAGAATGACTGAGGCAAAAGAAAGCAAAGATGGTGCCAACAGTAATAAGTTGATTGGGTGTAATTCCAAAATAACAGAAGAACCATTTGAACATCATTGGCACTGACAAATTCACCATCAGTCAATTGCAAAAGGCAGCTTAATTTGGAGCCACTTATATTCTGCGATGATACCTCTAACACCATAAAACATCCACAGCTGCCTATACCTTGTTCTTGGAAAGGACTCAATAGGTGGATAAAAATCCAGCCTGACTATGAGAGAAACTGTAACAATAATAGTAGCATCATCATATCCTCTATCGCCCTCTTGACCTCCTTGACACTTCGGCACATATCAATTCCACCTCCCCCAAAGTCAAAATAAGAAGCCTCCTTCCTCTATGAGGCTAAATAAATTATTGACAGAACTGTTTGTTGCCTAATTTAGAATGCACCCCACCCCCCATGCAAGGATGCTCCATTTTCAAAGTCTGAGAATGGGCTGGCACAATGAGAGCATTTTTTTCCCCAATAATGCTTTCATCGTCAAATGAAGAATCGGTTTGTAGATTTTTATTTCATTGTCCAAACATCTCACGGAGAACATCTACTGCAAAATATGCAAATGAATCAAGAGGGAAAGAATTAAATCACAATGACAAAGTAAAAAACAAATTATCTTTGCTTCAAAGCACTGCTAATCAGGCTACACTGATGAACCCCTTTCAACTTAAAGAGATGCTTTCAAGATCAATGAAGGACCAACTCTATTTCATCTTCTTCGTGAAAACCCAAATTATTCCCTCCAGTTTTGAAACCCAATAAATTACTGCTACAATAAGATATTTACCTCCATGCACACAATCAGTGCAAGAAGTGCAGACCCTAGGGAACAAAGTGATCGAAGCAAAATATTTCATTAAGGGGCATATATTTCAACATCATAGTGATGATAGCAGTAATTCCACATTTTCTTTAGCCCCCCCCCCCTCTCTCTCTCTCACACACACACACACAGTCTGTGTGTGTATATGTGTGTAATGTGCTATGGAATCTTTGCCCAGTTCAGATTATTTTAGATGCCTGTTATAGGTCCCAAGAATTCCTTATTCCTGCATAACCCTTTAAAAAAAATAATAATGAGGCTGTTATTTATCTTTCCTTGCAAATACCTAAAGAAACCTGTCTTGATTATTTATCTCTCTTTCATCAGATATTGGTGGAACTCATCATTCTGTTTCTTATATGGCCTATCTTCTGGCACGGTGACCTAGAATTGTAATTGCATGCTTTATTGAACTGCCTAGTTGCCCCATCATCATCATAACAGGCAAGAAATTGTTTCTGGAGGACAACGATGGCCAATATTACCCTCTATTAATCACTTCCGCCCCTCACATTCAAATTGAGCTCAGAGCCCATTAAATCCACTTCTCCCTGTTAGGTTAACTTGAATGACAATGAATTCAGATTGCTTTTTACTGTACCTCCTTTTACTAGCCCTGCTGAAATAGCAAAGCAGTTAACATCTTTTGGTTAACATAAAGAAGATTACTGATCTGAATCTTGACAAAACTTTGTTGTTGTGCAGTTAGTTGCACAGGCAATCACATGCTAGATTTGGCATTTTTATCCATCTATCTAGTCCTTCCTAAGGATCTGGGATAGGCAGATGTTATTTTGTGGTGTTAAAGGTATCACTGCAGAATGTAAGTTGTTCCAGGTAAAGCTGCCTTTTGCAATTGACATAATGATTTCGTCAATGCCAATTATATTCAAGTGGTGTTCCAGTTGTTTTGGGATTACCCTCAAAGTGTCAATTATTATTAACATTACCCTTGCTTTCTTTTGCCATAATCATTCTACTTCTATTTGCAGATCTTTGTATTTTGTCATTTTTCTCTAGTTCTTTCTATTCTGTTCTGCTGTCTCCAGGTATTGCCATGTCCACTATCCAGACGTTTTTGACAATTATTAAATCTGTAGTGTTATGTGGCAAATGCTTGTTTGTTTGAATTCTAAAGTCTCGGAGCACATTAGCTTCTGCGTTTTCTATTGCTTTGTGGTCCCACCAGCTCCTGCTTGCAAACAAATCGTACCTTTTGCATATATTCCAATGCACACTTGTTGATTCTTCATTGTAATATTGTCCATAGTCAATCTGTGAGATCTTGCAGCAGTTAACTAGATGGGCCGCTGTTTCTTCAGCTTCTTTGCAGAGGCAGTAATTGCTGTGGCTGTCTTCTCCAGTCTGGCTTTGTATGCATTTATTCTTAAGGCTTGGTCCTGTGCAGGCATAATTATTCCCCTTTCTTCTATTTCTTCAATTTTCCTGCTCTTAGCCATTGCTAGTCTTGTTTGCCTTTCCTCTTTGTTTGTTTGTTTGTTTTGTTTGTGTACTGCCCATGAATTACTTTGCCTTGCCATGTCCCTTTTCTGTTCCTCCTTTGGCTTCCTTATAGGCCAGTTTGACCTTTCAAGTACTCAGTAAGCCTTCATGGTATATTAGATTCAGTGCATCTTCTTCACTGTCCTGCAGACATTCTTCCAGTGCCCTTTCCTCTCCTTCAATTGTCTGGTCTCCTCGCAACATTCTGCCTATTTTCCTTGGTAAGTAGAGTCTGACAATGTCGCTGGATGGATGACAGGCATGATACAGTCATTGTTTTTCTGGTCTTCCTAGGCTTTAAGTTCTGCTTGTGTCTCGTCCACTATTCCAGATGTGTATCTGATGGCTAGAATTGCCCAGCTATGGCTGTCTTCTCAATTCTTCCTCTCTTGAGAGTAACCGCTCCCAGTCTATCACCATTGAGCAACAACTGTCTATTTCATTGAGCCATTGATCTTTGCACAAAGGTTCTGATGTTTCTTCTGGCTCTTGCTATTTCTAGATTGGATCCAATCACGTGTAAGGGAGTCAAATGCCTTCTTCTAATCAATCCATTCTACGTTCAAGTTGGTCTTCTTTCTCTTGCAGTTTTCCAGAATCATCTTGTCAATTAAGAGCTGATCTTTTGCTCCTCTGCTGTTTCTGTGGTTTCCTTTCTGCTTAGCTGAAAAGAGCTTGTTTTCAACTAGCTCCTGTTGGACCTCATCGGCTGCAACAACAGCTAGCAATTTGAAAGCTGTTGGTAAACAGCTAATTGGCCTGTGGTTGTCTGATGCTGCCCCTTTTCTTCAATCTTTCATTATCATGCTGCAATGAAGACAATCTTATTCTGTTGCTTCTGTGCTGTTCTAGATGCTGAGTTATTCTTCTTTCGGTTCCTCTTGTTTTTCTCTTAGAGGACTTGATAGTTTCTGGGGAGAAGACAGAGGAGACAGTGCCTGGTTAGGGAATAAAAATGATTCAATATCAGGGGTGGTTTTCACTTACCTTCCCTACCTGTTCACAAATGTGTGTGTTTGTGTGCGTGCGTGTGTGTGTGTGCGCATGTGCACATCCCCGTCCACACATGCACCCAGCCTTCCACACATGCACTTTGCTCAAAAAAAAGTCCTTAGATAGGATGAAATAGAGCCTGGGAGGGGCGGGTGTTGCGATTTCCACAACGAGTTCAGGTGAACCGGTCCGAACCAGTAGAATAACACCACTGCAATAGCTATACTAGCTTCCTCTATGGCTGACTAGCCTATTTTGCCTCTACAATTTGAGCTAATTGTGGCAAGGCTTTCATTACACTGGATAGACCTTGGTATTTCTTCCAATACTGCTTCTACGAATACTTTATGTTGTATAATAAATGGTCATTGATCTGCCCGAGGTGATCCTGAGCCCCGTAGCCCATTTGTCACCAGATATCCAGGAATTCATGCACCTAGCATAGCCCTGGTTGACCTGGGTGGCAACCAATCTGGTATGGGTTTCTGTAAATTGTATTGTTTGTGGGGAAGACACTCTTTGTCTGGCTCCTCTGATGAGACCTGTCTGGTATGCTTGGACCTCTGGCACAGCTCTCATCTTTCTCAGAGCATGCAAGCCCCACAACCATGTCATGGTACTGTCTCACTGGGGGGGAAGGGGGTTGTTGCTATTTTATTATCAGCTTCCTACTTTTCCTGGCTTTTGTTTTTAAATATGTTCAGGACAGTGATAGGATTCAAAAATTTTTACTATCAGTTTTGTGGATGCGGCTTGGTGGGCATGGTGGCTTGGTGAGTATGGCTTGGTGGGCATTGCAGGGGAAGGTTACTGCAAAATCCCCTTTCCCTCCTCATCCCACTAATCTGCTTTCCAGCTCCATTCTCCTGTTCAGCGCAGCAAAGAAGATCGTCTGGGAGGGAACGGGGACAGGGCCAGCCTATTTGCCGAACTACTCAAAATGTCTGCTACCAGTTCTCCAGAATCTGTCAGAATTGGCTGAATACCACCTCTGATTCAGGAGTTTACTGTTTTACTATAAGGGATTCACTCCAAGCTCTCAGATAGCCTGTAGATTATTTGATCTATTTGGGAGTTGAGCAAAACTTTTCAACTCACATCACTGAAAAAATAATAAATTACTGAACTTGTTTTCTTTTTTTTAAAAAAAATGCTCAGGGAGAAGTACAAAACTGAAAAAGAAAATGAATAATGAACAAACCAGGCTGGGCTTTCAACTACAGTCTTGTCTATGCTAAATGAAGATCTTAACTACTATGTTATTTCAGCGGGGCTGATAATGTACAATAAAGAAATAATGATAGTACATGCTGGAAAGAAGGGTTTTTTAAAAAAATACAAAATGCAGTTTGTTGTGCCTGCATGTATCTGTATCTTGGTCTACATCTTGGTGCTTTTTGCCTTGTTTATACAAAGATAAGTTGGTCCTAGATTATAAGGTGACCAGAGGTCCCACTTTTGGCGGGACAGTCCCGGTTTTTAACAATTTGTCCCGCGTCCCGCAGCATTTTTAAAAAGTCCTGATTTTTGGAAAGAATGCATGACTTTACTTTACTTTACTTTACTATCCAGCTCTGTTTACAACTAGATAAGATTGACAGCCGGTAAGAGACTAAAAAAAAAAAAAAAGTAAAAAGTGCTTCGAAGCCTCTGGGGGGAAAAAAAGAGAGCCTCTATTTTAACTACGACACATCATGGCGTCCCAAGATACCTCTAAGACTTCATTTCAGACTCTTTTCTCTGCGTGTAGAGGACTTTTTCATTCTTACCAAAGATTGGAAAGAAAACTGGATCAATTGATTCTAAAATATGAAGCTAAAACTGAGAACGTTGAATGCTTAAATGTTCCTGAAACACAAACGGAAAATGTGAGAAATGGTGTCTGGTCTATCTCAGAGGAAGAGAAGAGGGGGGAAGCCATAAAGACGATTCATTTAAAGAGACAGTGTGCAGAAGGAATGGAGAATCCACCCTTGAGAATTAAAGTTAAATTGGGAAGCTTTATAAGCCAAGAACAACTTTATTATTTCATCACTGACATTCAGAATCCAAAGGTGCCGAAATATTTTTGTTTGGACTTGCTTATGGAAACATTTGGTAAATTTATTCAACGAATGGCTACTGGACAGAGGAAACCTTGTGGCTGGAGGGACACAGGCTGACAGATGGGACAATATAATTTAAAATTAGCTAGATCGGATTACTTTAATTTGTAATAGATATAGCTGAATAATGACTGATATGGATAGCAATATATATAATTTGGAACTGGCTGATAGATTGTTGAATACAATTGAAAACTAGTTAAACCTAATTGCTTTTCTGTGTAACAAATATTGTTGAATAATAATTGATATTGATAGCAATGTATATAATGTGGAGTTGATATGATAATTAACAATTGGATATGAGAAAATACTTTTAGATTACACATAAAGAGTATTAACTATAATAATTAGCACTATTAAAAAACTAAATAGAATCCGTACAATCAAATGTTAATTAATACTGGGAAAATGTTATGATATATGATATAATTGAATATTATGGATGTTTAGCTAAAATAATTGCTTTTTTGTGTAACAGATATTGCTGAATAATAATTGATATTAATAGTAATGTATATAATGTGGAGTTGATATGATAACTAACAATTGGATATGAGAAAATACCTTTAGGTTATACATAAAGAGCATTAACTATAATAATTAGCACTATTAAAAAACTAAATAAAATCCATATAATTAAATGTTAATCAATATTGGGAAAATGTTAGGATATATGATATAATTGAATATTACGGATGTTTAGTTAAAATAGAATATGAGGATTTGATGATAATAGAGGATTTTACAAATAAGTAAATGAACTGCCAGCATGTGTTATGGACTAATTCCTTAGCATAACTAAGGATGAAGGATGTTTAAATAATTTTAATAATTAAAACCGGAGGTATAATGATGTTGATATGGCAAATATTCGAGTTAAGATACTTGAATTAATAGGAGTCAATGGAAGAGAAGCACCAAAACATGTTGTAACCAGTTGATATACTTCTTATTTTTTCATAATAGACACCTGTGTTTTGTTTTGTTTTTCTGATTGTTGTTTTTGTCTTTTTCTGTATTATCTGTAATTGATTGATATATTAAGAAAGATGTTGTACTAGTTTTAAACTAAAACTAAAAAAACATTTAATAATAAAAAAAAACTGAAAAAGAAAATGAATAATGAACAAACCAGGCTGGGCTTTAAACTACAGTCTTGTCTATGCTAAATGAAGATCTTAACTACTATGTTATTTCAGCGGGGCTGATAATGTACAATAAAGAAATAATGATAGTACATGCTGGAAAGAAGGGTTTTTAAAAAAAATACAAAATGCAGTTTGTTGTGCCTGCATGTATCTGTATCTTGGTCTACATCTTGGTGCTTTTTGCCTTGTTTATACAAAGATAAGTTGGTCCTAGATTATAAGGTGACCAGAGGTCCCACTTTTGGCGGGACAGTCCCGGTTTTTAACAATTTGTCCCGCGTCCCGCAGCATTTTTAAAAAGTCCTGATTTTTGGAAAGAATGCATGACAAGCTAGGGAACGGCGGGAGAATGTGAAGGGAGAGGCTTGCTCAGGGGAACTGAACCAGCAATTCGTAGACAATCAAACCAGGGGGCTTAGCTGTTTTCCAGATGTGCTGCTTCGGGAGGAGGGGGTTACTGGTTGGAAGTCTGTGAGGTGGGATCACCGAGCAAGCGGCCGGAGGAGGAAAGAATGGAACCTTACACCAGTAGGGGAGGGGCTTATGCTGCTCCTCTCGCCGAAAGTGGCCCAGTGCCCAAGATCAGAGAGAGAGAGAGAGAGAGAGAGAGAGAGAGAGGTGGGTGGGCCGGAACGGAGGCGAGGAGGGGGGAAAGAGAGGCTCCCTGCTGACCCAATCGTGCAATCTGCTCTCCACCCTGAGAAGGGACGAGCCTCTTGCCTGCTTTTGCCATTCCGCGTCCTTCGCAGGCAACTCAGTGTTGGGAAGAGCTTCAGCCCTCTTCTTGAGCTCATCTCTTGCGCATGTACAAGCGAAATACCCTCCTGGGCCAGGATCAAGGCAGAGGAGGCAACGACTCTCTTCCCACCATCGCCACTGCGCAATGAGGGGAGTAACTGGGGATGAAGCACAGGAGAGCCACGCTGTGCAGGAGACTCCTCAGCGCCAGATTCAAGTCAGCGCGAGCTGTGGTCCCCTTCGGGTTGGCTCAGGAAGGAGGGGAATGGGGAGAAGCAGCAGCTGGTTGGGTGCAGGGAGGGAAGAGCTCCAGTTCTCCTGTGCTGCACAGGGCTCTCCTTGTGCATCTCTTGCGCATGTACAAGCAAAATACCCTCCTGGGCCAGGACAGGGCTCTCCTTGTGCAGGGCTCTGGAGCTCTTCCCTCTCTGCATCCAGAGACGGCTGCTCCGGCTCTTTTCTGAGCCAACATGAAGGGGACCGACCGAGTCTGGCACTGAGGAGTCTCCTGCAAAGTGCAGCCAGCTACTCACTTCTCAGTGGCGGCAGCAGAAGGAGTCGCTGTCCCCGCCGCCATGATCCCAGCCCAGGAGGATATTTTGCTTGCAGGCGCAAGAGATGAAAAGAAAAGGGGAGAATGAGGGAGAGATAGAGAGAGAAATGAAAGAGAGCTGGAAGGAGAGAATGGGAGAGAGGGAAAATAGAGGGAAACAAATTAGAGGGAGACGGGGGAGAGGGAGAAAGAAATGAAAGAGAGCTGAAGGGAGAGAAGGGAGGATATTGGGGGCTCTGAGTTGCTTCTCCGGAACTGGCTCCCCTTTGTGAAAAAGGCTGGAAACCCACCCTTTGAAGGGATCCATGGATCATATAGACCAAATTTTTAATCAAGAACCCCACCACCACCCCCATCCCCGGTCAATGGTGTCACGCTTTACCAATGTTAAAATCTGGTCACCTTATTCTAGAATGTTGTTTTTGTTTCATGCAATACCTGTTTTGACAACTGATGTTCCATTTAAGCAATGGCAGAAAGGTATATCTAAATTTATGTGGCAGGGGATAAAATCTGAGTTCAATATAAGGTATTACACGATGCAAAGAAGAGGATTGGATCTGCCTGATTTGAAATTATATTTTGCAACTTGAGGTTTGGTTTAGAACAGGGGTGTCAAAACTTCTTGCAAGGAGGGCCAGATTTGGTGAGGTGAAAATGTGTGGGGCCGACCATTCAGCCTGACATTCTTTGAACCATTAACATTAAATGCAAATGAACTATTTTATGAAAGACCAAACAAATAACTCCGGAGGGGAGAAGAGGCTGCGGGCCACTCAAAATTTGAAAGCGGGCCACAATTGGCCCCCAGGCCAGACTTTGGACATGCCTGATTTAGAAGAAAGAGTTGCTGCTGCTTAGAAATAGAAGGTTCTTGAAGTTTGAAAGATACAGCCTGAAATTGGGGGGGGGGGGCATGGATTCTTGTCGTATGTCAAAGTTAAGGTTAATGTGTTGGATGTTCCATACTGAGAATATGGAATAGATAGTTGTGCCAGAAAACATATTTGTGGTTCTCAGCACAAAAAGCATTTTATACATGAGAAAGAATATGCAAACAAGAATGAGCTTATTGTGAGACAGTAGAATTTTGTCAAGGGGAATATAAAATAAAATCAATAGAAGAACTGATGGCAAAGGGGAATAGTTGTCAATAGTTCTCTTATTTACAATAATTAGAAAGATTTAGAAAGACAAAAGAATTAACAGAACAGAATAAAATATTTTATTGGCCAAGTGTGATTACACACACAAGGAAAGCATCTCCATTGCATAAGCTTTCAGTGTACATGAAATTATTCAAGGAGAAAAGCAACCTAGAACTAAGGAGAAATGTCCTGACAGTTAGAACAATTAATCAGTGGAACAACTTGCCTCCAGAAGTTATAAATGCTCCAACACTGGATGTTTTTAAGAAGATGTTGGATAACCATTTGTCTGAAATGGTATAGGACTGTGATGGCAAACCTATAGCATGCAGAGCCATCTCTCCAGGCATGCCAGCTGTCACCCGTTGCTCTTCTGGGATGCACATATGTGCATTGTCCAGCTGGTTTTTGCACATGCAGGAGCGCAGGAAACTGGAAGAGCAAATCCCTGGTGCACAACTGAGCTTCCGGTTTCTGGCATGCCCAGGCGCACCAACCAACTAGTCTTCATGCAGCTTGTGCACCAGAAATCAGAAAGCCAGGTAACCAGCACACATGCACATGCTGGAAACCGGAAGCTCAGCTTCCCAGAATGCACATGTACCCCGGGGAATGCTCATCTAGTTTCTAGCGCTCTCACGTATGCGTGCTGGGGAGCTGCTTTTCCGGTTTCTGGCACTGCCACACATGCGTGCTAGGAATATGCTCTTCCTGTTTCTGGCACTCCCCCACATGCACACATGTGCTTCCATTTCAGCACTTGATGCCAAAAAGGTTTGCCAACACTGGTATAGGGTTTCCTGCCTAAGCAGGGACTAGAAGACCTCCAAGGTCCCTTCCAACTCTGTTATTCTATTCTATTCTACATGTGAAGCAACAAGCTGATCATAATCATAATAACAAAGTAATGATAATCATAATAGTGATACCAATAAGAGAAGATAATGGAACAAATGAGGAGGATAATAATAACAGAAAATTGAGTTTGAAATAGAACTGTGTACAAAAGATGAATGTTAAAATGTATAAACTTTCACTGAAATTTGAATTGGAAAAATGAATCAAATAATGTATGATAAAAATGAAGTAAAATTGTGGTCATAATAGACAAATGGAATAACGGGAGAAATGTGGTTGAAAAGATTGAAATTTATACTATGTTATAATCTCTGGAGAGCCAGGTATGGAGGCCATGATGATCTCTGGAGAGCCAGGGATGGAGGCCATCCCTCCATCTTGGTTCTTCTTGACCTCTCGGTGGCTTTTGATACCATCGACCATGGTATCCTTCTGCGACGACTGCGGGAGGTGGGGGTGGGAGGCACTGTTTTGCAGTGGTTCTCCTCCTACCTCTCGGACAGGTTGCAGTCGGTGTTGGTCGGGGGACAGAGATCGACCACGAGGCCCCTAACATATGGGGTGCCGCAGGGGTCGGTCCTGTCCCCCGTACTATTCAACATCTACATGAAACCGCTGGGCGAGATCATTCGGAGGCACGGGATAAGATACCATCAATATGCGGACGATACACAGCTGTATCTGTCCGCCCCGTGCCAACTCAATGAAGCGGTGGACGTGATGAACCAGGGTCTTGAGGCCGTTAGAGACTGGATGCGGGCTAACAAGCTTGTACTCAACCCGGAAAAGACCGAATGGCTGTTGTGTTTCCCTCCCAACAATTTGGCTAGCGTTCCATCACTCAAGCTGGGGGGCCAAATTTTACACCCCTCAGACAGGGTTCGCAACTTGGGAGTCCTCCTGGATCCACAGCTGACTTTTGATCACCACCTGTCGGCTGTGACCAGGGGGGCATTTGCCCAGGTTCGCCTGGTGCGCCAGTTGCGACCCTACCTGAATCGGGAGGCACTCACAACAGTCACTCGCGCCCTCGTGACCTCTAGGCTGGAATACTGCAACGTGCTCTACATGGGGCTGCCCTTGAAGAGCATCCGGCGACTTCAGCTAGTCCAGAATGCGGCCGCGAGAGTGATTGTGGGTGCACCTCGGTTCACCCACATAACACCTATCCTCCGCGAGCTGCGCTGGCTACCTGTTGATCTCCGTGTGCGCTTCAAGGTGCTTCTTACCACCTATAAAGCCCTCCATGGTAGTGGATCTGGGTACTTGGGAGACCGCCTCCTGCCGATTACCTCCTCGAGACTGATTAGATCTCATAGATTAGGCCTCCTCCGAGTGCCATCTGCCAGCCAGTGCCGGCTGGCTACTACGCGGAGGAGAGCCTTTTCAGTGGCAGCTCCGACCCTCTGGAACGATCTCCCCGTAGAGATTCGTACCCTCACCACCCTTCAGACCTTCCGCGCAGCCCTCAAGAACTGGCTATCCTGCCAGGCCTGGGGGTAAAGATCTGATCCGCCCCCACCCGAACGTTGGATGAATGTTGTTTACTTTTTTAATTATGTGTTATGTTATATGTTACTGTCTGTATCCCCCCTCCCTATAAGTTGTTAGCCGCCCTGAGTCCCCTCAGGGAAAAGGGCGGCCTATAAATAAACCTATTCAATTCAATTCAATTCAATTCAATCTTTAAAATAATATTTATAAAATAATGTACTATTGGTATTGTCAGCCTCTGCTTCGCTGCTGCTTTTCGGCTGCCATTGAAACGGGGAGGGGGGCATGGTATTTAGGAGGGGAATCATTATGTACTGGAGGATTGTTATTAGGAGTTATTCTGACCATCTCTCTGTGCATGTGGAAGAAGGGCCAACTGTCCAGCATTCCAACCTGATGATGCTTTTTGAAGACATCTCCCACCTGACGGTTGGGTGAATTATTATTGGACTGTGAACTGGGGTGCCAGGGGAGGGGATTGAATCATACATGATATCTATTGCTTTCGCGCTTTTTTACTCAGATTCAGCTTTGCTTTGCTTCTCATCGTTTGTAATTAGTAAAAGTACACTTAATTCTGAGGCATGGAGTTGAGTGGTTTCTTTCCTGATTATTAAATGAAGTTGCACCTGACAGGTATACTGTCGTTCACCAGAGAATGTTTAGAATGTATAAAGATGCTTCAAATTTAGATTGGAAATGTGAATAATAACATAGGACATTTTATCATGCTTGGTGGATATGTGGGCTCGGAGAGGTGGCAAAGCGGGGCTGCCGAAGGTGGAGGCAGTTTTCGCCCTCCAAGAGGCTCGAGAAAAGCCTCCAGAGCCTGGGGAAGGTGAAAATGCCCCTTCTTCCCCGCCCTGTGGTGCAGGAGGCTGACTAGGCCACACTCACTATGGCCACACCCACCCAGCAACCAAGCAAAGAACCTGTTGCTGAAATTTTGGAGGCCCATCCCTGGTTTTTAGCATGGTGTCTTAACCACTACACCAAACTGGCTGGGTCTGGCTCCCTTTTCCTGCATTATATTATCAGAAACTCTAGGCCACACAGAAGATGAAAGAGTCCAGATACCACTCCTTTCCAGATTGTTATTATCAGCTCCCAAGAAACATGAGATGCAGGCATCTTAGCAGGTCCTCTCAGCTGCTCTTAGAGACTCCTGAAGCAGAACACAAAGGAAACCGACAGCTCCCAAGTCAGAAATGACAGGAAAAGTCCCGGGAGGAAGCAAAACACCAATATTTATATGCAGGTCTTTGCAAAAGCGGGGGCGGGGGAGAGAGAAAGAAAGCAGGCTGCATTGTTGGAAGTGCCTGCTTTTTAAGTATGTTAAAGAATGGCTAAAAATTTATTCATATGAAATTCTGTTGATGGAAAAAGCCTTGAAAAACTTAGATCTCATTTCCCCGGGAGCCACTGAGATGAGAATAAATAATTACATGCTGAGAGATTAGGGTGAACTTTGCAAAAGAAAGAAGGGGGGGGAAAACCTTGTGTCATTTGTAAAATGGGTACTGGGGAATTTAGCCAAAAGGAAGCCACATTTGTATAGGGAACCAGAGGAAAAAACAAACTGCATGAATTAGATTTTATAAATCTGTGAGTTATTTTTCTTTTCCCTTTCACCTGGGGCTGGAATCTACAGATAGGAAAAAGAAGCAGAAAAATAAAGAAGTCAAAACTTTCAGAAATGGAACTGGCAAAAGCAGGGCTATTTTTTTTTTTTTTTTTTTTTTTTGGAGTTTATTTATAGGCCGCCCTTTTCCCTGAGGGGACTCAGGGCGGCTTACAATCAAAAAAGGAAGGGGAGTGTAGGACAATACAAGAAAAGAAATGTGCACAAAGTAAATTAAACAATAAAACTCAACATTCACTCAGCATTCGGGAGGGGCAAAATAAGATTATCCCCAGGCCTGACGGGTTAGCCAGTTCTTGAGGGCTGTACGGAAGGCCTGGACGGTGGTGAGGGTACGAATCTCCACGGGGAGATTGTTCCATAGTGTCGGAGCCGCAACAGAGAAGGCTCTCCTCCGAGTAGTCGCCAGTCGGCACTGACTGGCGGATGGAATACGGAGGAGGCCAGCTCTATGCGATCTGATGGGACGCAGGGAGGTAATTGGCAGAAGGCGGTCTCTCAAATATTGTTTGTGTCAAGGGCAAACACCTATTGTGTAGGCAGAATCAGAAAATCAGCTACGTGCTGCCACTTAATGTATATATTAAATATCTTTTAAAAGAAAATCAAATTCAATAACCAATATATTATTTTACTCAAATTTGCCTTCTCCACCATTACCCCCACTCTTTGGAACATTCATCTTTCCAGAGGTGAAGCGCCGCCCCCACCCCTCTCCTGGCCTTTTGGGAATGTCCATTGGTTGGGGCCCACATAAGAGCACGCAGCCATGGGGCTGGCTAGCACCTTGAACTGCCATTTTAATTTTAAATGTTAATTATTCTATTTTTGTTTTAACTGCCTATTATAATATTGATATATAGCTTTTATATTTTTATGCCATACTTGTATCCCACCCAGAGTTGATCAATGAGAGAGCTGGGCAGTTTCTAAATATATGTATGGGTGGGTATATGTGGGTGTATATCTATCTATCATCTATCTATCTATCTATCTACATATACATATACAACGTGTGTGTGTGTGTGTGTGTGTGTGTGTGTGTGTGTGTGTGTGTGTGTGTGATTCAAATTTTTTTACTACCGGTTCTGTGGCCATAGCTTGGTGGGCATGGCAGGGGAAGGATACTGTAAAATCTTCATTCCTTCCCCACTCCAGGGGAAGGTTACTGAAAAATCCCCATTTCCTCTCGACCAGCTGGGACTCGAGAGGCAGAGAATAGATGGGGATGGGGCCAGTCAGTAGTGGTTAGGAGTAGTTCTCCAAACTACTCAAAATTTCCATTATCAGTTATCCAGAACTGGTCAGAACCTGCTGAATACCACCTCTGGTGTGTGTGTGTGTGTGTGTGTGTGTGTGTGTGTGTGTGTGTGTGTGATGTGTGATGTGTGATGTGTGATGTGTGATGTGTGATGTGTGATATGTAAAAGTAAAGGTAAAGAATTTTATTCCACTAGTCATTAACACAGGGGGCATTGTTCATCTCCATTTCAAGGCCATTGAACCAGCACTGGTTCTGAAGATATTTCTGTGGCCAGCATGACATCACCAAGTGCTGTTTCCTTCCCACTGTAGTGGTACCTGTTTATCTATTTGCATTTGTGTGCTTTTGAACTGCTAAATTGGCAGGAGCTGGGGCAAGGAAAGGAGCTCACCCTGTCATGTTGCTCTCAGGTCTTGGACTTGGATTGCTGGCTTTCCAGCCGATAAACCCAGTGTCTTAACCATTGAGCCACCATGTATATGTATAAATATGTATGTATGTATGTATGTATGTATGTATGTATGTATGTATGTATGCATGTATGCAGTGACGTGCGGTGAGGTTTATGTCTGGTGAGGCTTAGCTGGGCATCCTTTTGCGAAGCAGCTCAGTGGGGCAGCGGTTGGACTCGGCGGCGGAGGGGGGAGTTTGCATCGCGGGAGCCGCCAAGTGCCCGGGTCTGCAGCAAAGGCACTTGGCAGCTCCCGCGATGCAAAGTGCCCGTCTCCACAAGAAAGAAGCAAGGGCTTCTCCCACCTGGCTCTTGTAAGGAAACCCCCGGCTAAGCGTTTTATGGCTGGCTGAAATGCGCGGACGTTTCCAGCCACCCACAGGGGGACTAGCAGGGAAGGGGTCGCTCCTCGGGAGTCTATCTAGCCAGCAGCCCCAGGAGACACCCCCCCCAGAGAAGAATTGGGGCCACCAAAGTTCCCACACCCACCCACCTTTGGGATTGCGGCAAAGGGAATCTGGACCCTGGGAAGGTTGGAGAGGGGTGAAGAGCGAGCCTCCTCCTTCTCCCCCACTCCTCTCTCCTCTGAAGCGCGCCCTCCAAAATAACCCGCCCAACGTAAGCGTGCTCAACTGCAACAACAAGGGATGATTCACTGCTCCCAGATCAGGAGGCGGGAGAATTAGTGCCTCTTTTGCATATGAACTTTTTTGCCATTTAACTCTTTCTTAACTTTTAGAAGGCGAAAAATTCCTTATGCAAAGGAGGCCCCGAGTTCTCTCACCTCCTGCTTTGGTTAACACTAAGCAGACACCAAGCCACTGTGACTTGGAATCTGGTAGCAACTATCTTGGCTTTAAATATTTTTTTTAAATTATTTAAAATTCTTTCTTTTTCCTGAGGAGACTGGTGAAGCTCCGCCTCCCTTGCCTCTAGTGACTGCACATCCCTGCATGTATGTGTATATATATATATGATAATTTAGTAGCATTAACTCTGTTATACGGCATAAAATAATCCCAGGGCTTTAGGACAAAGAAATTACTTAATAATACCTAATGGAAGTATTTATTATTCTTACCCACTGTTGTACTTTAATAAGTTCCATCCTTGCTGTTTATAGCATCTTCTAGAGTCATCCAACATTTGTTGGGCCAAAGTAACATTAATGCAGACAGACCTGATATTTCTTCCATGTTGGCTGGGTGATGCTCTAAAATGCTATAACTAGTGCAGAAATGACCTTTGAGAAATAAAGTGTTGGGGGCGATTCAGTTTTTCAATTGAACAGAACTTGACTTTTTTTTTGCCTATGCAGGAATATCATTATTAAGCTTTCTGTGAGGAAACTTTTTAATATTCACTTACATGAGGCTTTATAGCTCTTTTTGCACACATAACCAGTAGCGATTTGTCTTCTTTTTCTGACAGCTTCACAAAATAGGAGATTAAAATGTCACATCCATCTGGCTTTATAATATAAAGTGATAGACACCTTTGACCTGTATGAGAAATGGCAGCATCCCAGTTAAGATACATGAAAGACGGCACAGGTTCATTTGGATATTTAAAGAGTACAAAAATGCAGGATTAATATTTTTTTTCCAAGTTCCAAGATATTTTTATTCTACCACCTCTATGAACTCATGATCTCTGCTTTGTCAATTACTCTTTCAAATTAATTGGGCAGGAATCCTATGGTCTTTATCGCAATTAACACCACTTCTTGATAGATTTCATTCAAAATATGCATCCAGGGCTCCACTCAATCACTTACTCAATCAAAGCAACCAAATATATTCCCAGCCATAAGTTTTCAAAGAGTCAAAGTAGGTTTTTGCAATCTTCCCAAATAATGAAGTCCTGGATGCATCTAGATGTTACCTCTTAAATGCAAGGATAGTTTATCCATGCTAGAATGTAAGAGAAATGAGTAGGTCCCCAGCATAAGAAATTCCATTTCCACTGGAATAGCTGCCCAGGATATTAGATAGGACCCTGAAGACGTCTAAGAATAGTATCCAAATGATAGCACAGTAGCCTTCAGCTTATGGCCAGTTGTTTAATGACGATTTGAAGTTACAATGCAACCCTCAAAAGTGACTTACAACCATTTATTAACCTTTTATGAACAACTACATACATAACCCTGTATGGTCACATGATTTCATTTTGGATGCAAATCAGAGGTAGTATTCAGCAGGCTCTGACCAGTTCTGGAGAACCAGTAGCAGGAATTCTGAGTAGTCGGAGAACAGATAAAAACCACCTCTGACTGGCCCAACCTCTATCTATTCTCTGCCTCCCGAGTCCCAGCTGATTTGGGAGGAAATGGGGATTTTGCAGTAACCTTCCCCTGGAGTGGAGTGGGAATGGGGATTTTACAGTATCCTTCCCCTGCCATGCCCACCAAGCCACACCCACCAAACCATGCCACGCCCACCCAGCCATGCTCACAGAACTGGTAGTAAAAAAAATTGAATCCCAATTTTGATGCAAATGGCTCATCTTTATGGCCATTTGCAGAGTCCCATGGTCACATGACCATGTTATGTGACTTTTTTGGTGGGGGTGACTTTCTGCCATTTATTTTTGATTTCTGGCAAAAAATTCCCACTGGGGAAAATTAACTTAATAACTGTTGTGTTCATTCAACAACTACTACAACCATGTCAAAAAAAAATCAGGATCTGATCATGTGCTATCTTAATTTACAACCGCAATAGTTTAACAAATGAAATTAGGGACTAAATTACAGACATATCAAGGATCACCTGCATTTGCCTATCAGATCGCTAGTAAGGGATGGTTTGCCAAATGACAGGGGGCAAGGTCAGAAATGTATCCAGCAGCATTTACAGAGCAGTGAGTGAGCCAATTGTTTCCTGAAACTGTAAAACTTATAAAATGCCTATATACTCACAAAGGCTCCAAGGGTTGCCCAAGAATCCATAAGAGCATTAAATGTCAATTAAAAGAATGACAATGTGGCTCTGACCTTTGTAATTTCCCTGTTCCACACGGGCTTCTTTCTTTCCCGATGGCAATTGGGAGAGAAAGAATTATGTAGCTTCATTTCACAAGAACCCATGGAGGAACTATCTTCTGTGTATGCACACCCAAGTGTACATAATATGGAGGCACTCGAAGTGGTCATTATGGAGCCTTTGAGAGCTTGTAGTCATTGTGAGACTTCAAGAAGCAACAATACTGCAAGTAAAGCAGCCATTTAGATGGTTGGAATTGCCTTAGTAAGTGCCTTAACTGATAAATGTGGCGGGTTTTCGTGCATCAGTGGAGAATAGAAATAAAGTTTTGAGTGTTAATAATAATGGAAGTGTGGCTGCAGAGTGCAAAATCATGCATGTTACTATAACAGTGGGTATTGGTTTCAATCAATATCTTCCCTCCTTTATTGCAATCTAGTTCCCCTTAGTGATTATCCATCTGGGGAAAAGATGCTGGTCTCTCAAATATTGGAAAACAAATAAATATAAATGTAATTATATTGTTTATATTCCTCATTAGATACAGATTTAAAAACTGCAAAGGAGAAATTCTGTTCCTTCTGTGATTTTGTGTTTGTTAGCACTTTTTAAATGCGTATAATTAACTGGAACATTGCTATCAACAGCTCTATATAGATCCAGTTTAGCACTTCTTATAATGGAAGAAAATATAGAGAACAAATCAGGATAATTTAATAAATAAAATAAAGACTAACTTCCAACTCTAAACATTGTTCGGCAGTATTTAAGCTTCCATCATTTTAATCAGTACATTAATCAATTAAAGGTTTTGCATTTTGGCAAGGCCAGTGCTTTAATTGAGTTTAAATTCTATTGTGTAATTGGATTGTATTAGCGTTTTCTATCTAAAATGAATAGTAGTTCTTATTTCCTATATTACACTTGCCCGTGATTTAATATCTGCCAAAAATATTGCTCTTGAACTTTAATTAATATGGAAATGCATTTCCATTTAATACATTTATCAATCAACTACCAAATCCAGGAGGAGTTTTTTTGCATCAAAAGCATCAATTAGTACTTCAAATACATAAGTACTTCAAGTACTTGTGTAGCAAGCCACACTGAATAGTTCTAATATCCTTCAATTTAGAATCCAGATACAGAATAATTGAAGGACCTTAAAACTAGGCACAAAATATTTTTGACATTTTTCACCAAATTACACACCTAACAAAATTGGGTGGATACATTCTCTCTCAATCCAACAATTTCTAAGAGGTAGAACTTCCCTGAGATGGCAAGAACAGTACAACTGAAAAGGCCCCAAAGAGGAAGTTTCCACATTATATTTTCCCTAAATCAGCAGCCAAACAGGCTGCAAACAATGAGACAAATGAAAGATAGGATTTTCATATCTCCCCAAACAGTGGTGGATTGCAGGCGGTACGCCCCAGTACGGGCATACTGGTGCCTGCCCGGAGCACCAGGTACCATTCTGGTATAGTGCTCCAGAGGGCACACCCTCCTGCCCGAGCTCCTTACCTGTATTTGAGCTCTTTGGCACTTCCTCACATGAAGTGTATGGCGCCTGCGCGATGCTCGACCGAGCAGCTGGAGCATCGCAGAGGTATCACGGAGGTAAGGACGCATATGTGTGTTCTGCATGCATGCTGTGCGCGTGCATGTGGGGGATGTCGGGCCCTGTTGCACCATACCGGTTGCAATGGGATCCAGAACCCATCACTGTCCCCTACCCACTTTTTAATAAAATCAATGCAAAACATATTTTGAAAACTTTTGAAAACTTTTTTCTACCTAGTTTTTCATTCATCTGAAAAGAAACTGGTAGGAAAAATGGAGACTTCCTCTGGTTGGTAGCAATGCAGATCATTAGAGGAAAATGAGATTTCTATGTATACTCCATTAAGACTCAATCTGTTGTTAACAGGGGATTGGGGTAAGAGGGGCCTTTGCCACAAACATTCAAGACTACATATTGGTTCATGATTTCATGGTGTTTAACTAGCTAAGAATATATTGTGGACAGCCAAGAAAACAAACCAATGGATCATCAAATCAACATAGAGTTCTCATTCAAGGCACAAATGACCAGACCCAAATTATTCTATTTAGGACACATTAAGCAAAGACCCAGCTCTCTGGAAAAGTCTGTAATGGGGGGAAAGGTGGAAGGAAAGAGAAGAAGACAAACAGCAACAAGATGGATGGACTCAGTTACAGTGGAGATGAATGTACAATTGGAAGACTTGAAAGATCAGTTGGTGCCTAGGTGGTTGCTAGGCACCAAAATTACTTATAATGGCATATAATCAATCAATCAAAGCTTTCAGTGGAAAGATATAGGAAGAAGAATAGTCAACTGATTGGAGTCTGTAGACAGTTGTTACAACACAGCTCACATTCCATTGAATTGTCCACCGTACCATACATGGTGCTCTGATTTAATATCTCATTAAATCTCATTAATCACTCAAACTGCATTATGGAAAATATATCTTTTTATTAGTTAACAAATCTTCAGAAATGTCAAAAATATGTCAGGATTAGGGTTAGTAATATGTCAGGAAGTTTTTCCTTAATTCCAGGTTGCTTCTCTCTTTGATTACTTTGTTTCTTGTTGTCAATTTCAAGAATCCCAGGTTGTCACTGTCAAGAATGGGTGACATCTAATATCATGATTACCACTCGTAAGATTGCAGCTTTGTTCTTCTGTACCTATCAACTATCATAAATATCTCAAACGAGCCACAGTTTTTTAACTGCAGCATTTTGCCAAAGCAGTGCCTTGGTGGGGGAACATGTCCTAACTACTTTTTGTACTATTTCTTCCAGACTTGATAGGGTCTCTCTCATTCAATGCCTTTTTTTAATCAGTAAAAGATTTAATATCCTCCTGTTGGTGGAAGCATGGTCTTTCTGCAGCCAATTAAAACCAAGACAACCTGATAACGTTAAAACGGTAACAAGCTTTGCCTCCCATTTTCAATTTAGACCTAGTTATTCCTGCTAAAGCCAGGACATTCGGGAGGTCTATTATTTACTTGAGTAATTGCTGGGGACAGGCCAGAGCAATTTATGTGCAAGCAAAACTATCATTGCTAGAGCACCAATCCATGAACCTCAAGGCACACATTACACATTTCTTCCTTTTTAAAATCAGAAATGGGGGAGGCAATGACCAAGGATTTTTGTTTTCTTTTCAGAAGCTGTGAAAGGTTGTAAAAGCCATCAGTACTAACTGATTCTGCCAGGGTTAATTTTAATTCTGATCAAAAAGCTTCTATTGTTTTTGTGGGGAATTGGCCTCATTGAACTCAATTGGGCAAGCATGAATTCTCCTGTACTGTGCAAACAGCAGTTTATTCAAACTTTGTATTGGAGGCAGAAGTGCTCTGCAAACATTTTTAGTGGCCAGAAAAAAAAAACCAAGGGGTGGGAGCAATTCTCCGTATACTTTGAAATAAGCTATACCCATTTCCAAACTAGTGATTGATAAGTGTCATCCAACCATCACTCAGCAGTAGCGGGGACAGGATTTATATTGCAGTCATAAAGTCTTGGTGAGGAAATGGCCTTAATGTAGTGTAGCAATGGCTTACATCTAAAGAGGCACACTTATTTATTTATTGCACTCACATCACAACAATTTTTAAATAATCAGGCACTGAGGAGAGGGTTCTTTCAACAGGCTTTATTTGTAACTCAGAACTCTTCAACAAGAACAAGAAGAACAACGCAACGCCCGCCTGACAGCTATTTATACTTGACAGCTGGCAGGTGGGGAACCAATCAGGAAAGAGCAATTCTCCCGCTGGCCGGCAGCCGCACCAGAGCCAATCAGCTCTTCTTCCGGCTCTGGCTTCGGCTGTCGGCCGCGCCGGGAGGACGCAACACCAAGTGTCTCACTTTTGAGAATAGGGCTATTCAACACCCCAATGAGTTGTTCTCAGAGCATTTGTGGCACATGTCGTGGTTATCTTGATCCAGTGTTTTTCAAATTTGGCAACTTTAAGATGATTGAACTTCCAGAATTCTTTGTCAGCTATGTAGGCTGGAGAATTGAACGTCACAGAGAAACATTGTCTAAATCCAAACAGCTTGTTCCAATAGGAAATGTCAGTAGCAAAAAAAAGCTGGTGTCCCCTGCATCTTCATCTTCTTTTAATGACTCCCTAATCGCTTTCTGGATGGAGTCTGAGCAACTGAAAGGAGCTAGCAGAGTGTTTTAATGGCTGGATGCCCTACCTGTTGCCAAAACAGAGTTTTGTTCAGCAAATATATTCCCAGTGTACACAGAGAGAACTATCTGCCTCTACCTAGGGTCAGTCTCCTGTTGAGAGGCGAGAGCTCCGCCCCCACACCACCTCCCTGGTGTCCTCTACATGCTGGTTTGCAAATATAATTTTGCCCTTTGACTCTGGATCTCTTTATAATCTGAAGGAAGTCACCCCTCCTAGAAGAATGAAATATTTTGAGAAATCTTTTTAAAGGCAGATTATATTTTCTCTAAAGGAGAAACGTGTTTCTAAAGACAGAAACTCAGAGCTTCAGCTCCCTGCCCCCAGCAGATATTTGGCGCCCATTGAGAAGAATTGGGCCAGCCTATCTACAAAACAAAAGACCTTTAGCTCCAGGGTGATGGGGTTAAGACACGACCCTCCAGGACATAATAGGATTATCTAGCAGCAGGGCTCACTGCATTACAAAATCACCTGGGGAAATTAATCACCCTCCAGGCTTCAACCAAATTTGATTCAGACAAACATGACCTCACATGGTCCCATGGGAGTCTTGACTATAGGCAATAGAATACATTTCTTGCACAGGAACAGGAAGCTCAAGGGCAAGGCCTAAGAGAGGGAATAAATAACCCTCACTCTCCACTCCATGTAGTCAGCTGCATCAGGGCTATGTGTTTGGTGGTTCTGTTCACCATTAAACCCTCTTTCCAAATAGCCTCTTTGTTTCCAGTATCTTTTTCCCTGCTTGGAACTAAACCAGATGGATATTTCTTCCAACAAATCCTACTGAGTCAACAGATAGAATAGATATGCAGAGTAGATATATGCAGAGAGAAGTTGATGCAGCTAGGGTCATCTATGGCAAGATCCCAAAAGTTCAGGTGGCAACCATCACAGTGCAGTCACAACTCCCCTCTTGATTTTTTTAACACTCTCTCATGGACATCCCGTGTGCAACTGATGTCCTTTCTTAAGGTGGCAAGGAGTGTGTTGGAGGTGGTTTTTTTTTTTTTTAGTTTTATCCCATTTAATTGGAATGAGTCTTTTCCAGATTAAAATTCCTCCACCCCACCTCCCCACTTTTGGTGTGAGCATAATAAACTAAATATAAAGAATTATTTGAGTGGCACTTTTTTTTTAATGCTGTCCTCTGCAGACTATTTAGCAGAGAGGAGTTTTTTTCTCTTTACCTTCCCATGCTGAGATCTGCACTTCTTGCAACGAGGCCAAATTGAACAGTCACTTCTGAGTTCTAGCAGCTTCTCGTTTTAAATCCAAACCCTGGGGTAAACTATATTCTCTCTAAAAAAAAAAAACATTGGGACAAACACACTCACAAGCCCCCTGCTCAAATCCAGCCATTGGTTGTTTCAGCCATTGTGCTGCACAATATTTTAAACCCCCTCTGAGAAGCAGCCTAAAATACAATCCAGTAAACATTTTAAAGCTTTGCTCCCAGATGTAGCGCTTTACCTGCAAGAGCAAAGCCAGCTGAACATTTCAACAACCCTTTGCTGAATAACCCCATTTCTGCAAAGCAGAAGGGACTGTCAGCAAAGTAGGGCACTGGTTCCTTTACAAATTGAGCAAGTCAGCATGTTCCCTGTAATTAAGGGTGGGGATATTGCCAGATTCTGTAGGATTGCAAACGAGGAACACACACATATAGCATCTGGCACAAATTGCTAAAACTCTTGTGTCTTTTCTTCTTTTCTTTAAGCACTCTGTAGGGCAGGAGATAAGTTTTAAAACTTCTGACAGTACTTTCCGATGCATCTGAATCCAGAAAGGGGCTAATTAAATGGCCCAAGGCAGGAAGATTTTGCTCTCCATTCTTTCCAGGAGCAGAAAGATTTATGCAAACTTCTACCAAAACTTCTAATTTTCTTAATAATGAAGTTGTAGTTTTAATTCTGACAACACCCTGCCCCAAGGTCAAACTCTGTCTGTCAGTAAGGACTCACCCCTTGCTCACTACCTGCCATTTTCTCTGTCTCTCTCTATCTCTCTCATCCAAATAAGTTTTAAATCCCCACAAAAGCCAGGTGATGAGGCAACTTTTTTGCAGAAGGTAAGAGAGAAAGGCTGGGGGTTATTAAAAATTAAAGACTTTGATCCCATTAGCTGAGACAGCATTTCAGTAATTATATAAACTTATAAGGTAACCCTGCAAGCTTCAGTTCCATGATGGCAAGCTGGGGCCATTAGCTGTTCCCTATGTAGAGAATGCCACAGGATTGGTTTCGTTCTGACAGGCAATATAAACCGCAGCTCAACTAGTGCTCCAACAAAACAGCCGGCATCTCCAGCTCTGTCTGGGCGGCATTAATTTCAAACAGGATTATTCTTACCAATTACAGATTTTCAAGCAGTGGGACAGATTTGGCCTGCTGGGCTCATGCTGTTGAACAGCCTGGCTCATGGAGTACAATCTAGAGCTGTCTTTCCTCAGCCTGAGGCCTCCAAATTTGCCAGATCATAACTTCCAAGATTTCTGGCCAATGTGGCTGTTAGCCCAGAGCCGTGTGGGCTTGTAGCTGTGCATCCAGTATATCTGATAGGTATCTGTTTAGAAACAAACCACAGATTATTTATATTTATTGGGAACTTTGCTGGCATGTAGTCGTATCTGGAAATTTGTCAAATCAGCTACACACAAGCAGAAATTGAAATTATTTGCTGCTGATTTTGTATTTAAACTTACACGTCCCATAGAATTGTTAATATTATTGATAGAATATGTACAGCAAGGCAAGCTGATCTTGGGTGACCACATTATTAAAAATAAAACTTAGATGCTAAATCAATAAAAAGAAAACTCACTTGCTGATGTGCAATTTGAAAGAGAATGAAAAGCAAGGTGCCTATCCACCAACAGGCTTTAGCATACTGCTATTATTTCTGCTAAACAATTACTAAAACCAGTCTCTCTCCTTTTTTTTTGACAAAGATAAAATTTATTTAAGAATATTTACTAATTTAAAAACATGTCAAGCAGTGGTGGGTTTTAAAATGTTTTAGGACCTCTTCTGTAGGTGTGGCCTGCTTTATGGGAGTGGCTTGCCAGCCATGTGACTGGGTGGGCATGTCCAACTTGTAAAATGTGGGGAAACTCACTTAACAATGCTCTTGCTTAGCAACCAAAATGTTGGCTCAGAAACTCTGGCATTTGAAGCATGCAAGTCTTAAAGCTCCCAAGTTACAAGACCCTTGCACCACTCACCCTTTAGAAAAAAAATCCCAGGGGTGTTCAAACTTGACAGCTTTAAGACTTGTGGACTTCAACTCCCAGAATTCCTCCTCCAGTCATGTTGGCTCAGGAACTCTGGCATTGAAGTGTGCAGGTCTTAAAGCTGTCAAGTTACAAGACCCTTGCACCCCTAACCCTTTAGAAAAAAACCCAGGGGTGTTCAAACTTGACAGCTTTAAGACTTGTGGACTTCAACTCCCAGAATTCTTCCTCTCACTCTTCATCTTGATGATGTGTGGACGGGCGGGGGGAGGGAGCTGGAACTGGTTCTAAATGGCACTGTAGATTTGTGGAACCTCTTCTATAGAAGAGGTTAGAACTGGCAGAAACCCACCCCTGATGTCAAGAGATATTTTTAAATGGAAAAAGTAAATATATTTGGTGAAAGAAAATTTCCTCTTTCAAAATGAATTCTGTTTCAAATGATTCCAGTACAGTTCATTGTTTGGCACAGGAGAATAATGAATTCTATATGGTCCAATAAGAAGCCAAGGATTCAATTTAAAAATCGGCAGGGCTTGGCAGAACAAGTGGTCTCATGGCTCCAAATTTAAGTCTGTGTTATTTCGCTACCTCTTTAGCATGATGTATTACATCTCCTTATAGCTCTACCTCTTATATAGAAAGAGTAAGTCTTCCTGAGGGGCTATATAGAAATATTTGGACCAAAATTGACAGAAATAAACAAATTGTAAGAGGTTATGTAATACTAAGTAACTTATCTTCAACATTCTAAGGTAGATCAGACTAAGAAAACAATGCCGTATAGGTCTAAAACTACTTTTATTGAAGCAACTACCAGAATCTTTCAAGTCTGAATATGCTTCCCCCTCCCGCCCTTTATCATCAGTCCACTAGGGCGGGGCTTAGCTGTTTCTTGGGTTCCTCTTGTCTGATTGCAGGTTTTTCTCCTGTCCTTCAAAAACAGTCTCTACACTTACTGAATGTTGGGGATAAATACAGGAAAAGAATACATGTCTGTGGAGATTCTCAGTCATCCAGGTCATGGTTGTCCCAAAGGTGCTTTTCGGAAGGCAATTAGACTTTCTTTGTTTTTTTCTATGAATACATTTTGCTTCTCATCCAAGAAGCTTCTTCAATTCTTTTTCAGAACTGAAGAAGCTTCTTGGATGACAAGCAAAAGTCTTCATTGAAAAAAAACAAAGAAAGTCTAATTGCCTTTTTAAAAGTGCCTTTGGAAAAAGAAGAAATACCAATTTCCCCCCATCTTGCTTCATTCTTAAATATCTATTTTTACAAAGAGGAAGGCTTAAAGAAATGTGGCTAGTGGAGAAATAATTTGTTTACATTAAAATGTATTGATAAGAGGACAAATATAAAATCTTTTAAGACCGTTGCTATTGTATATAGCTTTCTTCTATATTTAATTGGTTGTGGCATTCAAATAAGCAGTGCAGCAGTAAAAATTTACGTAAATTTGAAATGTATGAATGAATTTGAAAAAGTAATAAAATACTATTGATCATTTCTAAGGCATGATTTATAAAATGTTAGTGAAGTATGATTCATATTACAAACAAGTTAAAGATTGTAAATAAATGCAAAACATGGATATAGTTAGAGCTGCAACAATGGGAATCTTAATGAAAGTAAAATATTAAATTTACTGCAAACACTATACCCATAGAGAACTTATATCTTTTACTGTCCAATAGTAGTCCAGTCTAGATTGCTGCAATTTAGACTTCCTGAAAAAAAGTTTGAGATATAATGAGCAGTCCTTCTTTCCTATGTAGGAACAATGTGGTAAAGCCCAACAATATTTCAAAATATTTCATGCTCTAGAATGGAATTTTTTTTAAAAGTTACAATCACATTTAACTGAAGATATTATTATAAAATTTTACCAAGCGATATGGTATCCCTTCAAAGTATAATGAAGTATAACCTATTACAAACACTGGGTTCATTCAAAGCCTCACCTTCTTAATCACATTGGGATATAATACATTTACAATTAAAGAGAGATCTTTGGACCAGCAGGATAAAATAAAAAGCCAGTTGGTGAGTCAACGTTCATTTCAGATAAAAAAAAGAAAAAAAGGGAAATAATAATTTCAAGAACTTTCAATTAACACCAGAAAGCTTAATAAGAATCTGGTCTAAGAAATCTATAAATGGATACCAAGGACATTTCAAATTGGAAAGATTAATATTTTGGCAAAAGTACTTTTAATACTGTTTGGAAATAATTAGAAAAATAAACCATGCCTTTGCGGAAATGCTGATTGTTTAATGTTGCTGAATTTTACAAAAGAAAGTTATAAATATAATATGAGAAAGATGATATGACCAGAATAGAGTGCCAGATTGGACTAAAACCTTAAAGACATAGAAAAGCAGAAAAAAGAAAAAAGGAATAGAACGTACATACCTTTTTTAAAAAAACTTTGTAACTGACTCATTTTTTGGATTATATATAACAGAATGGCAACTACCCAAAAAGCAGCAAAACTTGGTGTGGGGAGAAGAGGATCGTTAGATCTATTGACAGAAAAAGGTATTCCTCCAGAGATATTACCAAAAATGTTTGAACAGATGGGGAAGAAGGTATCTGAATCTATCCAATATGTTAAAAGTGATCTGCTGCATTTGAAGGGAGAATGAAAGAAAGATTTATAAAGAGGAAATAGGAAATAAAAGAAGTTCAAAAACTGAGAAATCCTTAGAACAACTGGCTGGAGAGGTAAAACAAATTAAACTGCACTGAGATTATTATATGCACAGAGAGAGAAAGATTCTGAAATATTCACAGCAGAGAAATGGCTGGTGAAGATGACCGAATTTGCAGTGATTGCAAAAAAATGATTTTCATGTTTAAGGAAAACACAACTACATTTATCAGTGACTGGAAACTCTTTATGGATTTTTTTACTGAAAACAGAGAAAAATGTGATTTATGGGTTTGACAATTAAAAAGATTAAAATGTGAAAATAAGAGAGCCATAATATAACTATGAAGAGAGGGGATAACATATAAATGCATTTATGACTGCTGTAAATAAGATCAGAAGTTTTCTTTCTTTCTTTCTTTCTTTCTTTCTTTCTTTCTTTCTTTCTTATTCACTTTTTCTTTTCTTCCCCCTACTCCCATGTGCTCCTCTTTCCCACCCTGTCTATGATCCTGGCACTTTGCCCCAAATCCATCAGGTGCTTCAGCATTGGTCCACTGGAGGGCTACCACGGCTGGCCTTCCAGAGGAAGCTGCAAAGGAACTGACATCACAAACAATTGCCACTCTAGGGTGCCACACTCGCTCTCCTTAATGGCCCAGGCTCTCCCTTCTCCCTCCCATGACATCACAAACAATTGCCACTCTAGGATGCTGCACTCGCTCTCCTTAACAGGCCAGGCATTCCAGAGTTATGCCGGAGCGCGCACACACACACACACACACCAGGGGTATCTTATCTCTCCCCCCCCCCCCAGTATTTGTTTCCAGAGGGTAAGTCATCTGTCTACCAAGTTTAGTTGAAATTGCTGCAGGCACTCCAGAATTATGCTGGAACATATATACATATATATACATACATGCATGCATAGATACATACATACAACCATATATATATATATATATATGAAGATTTTGACAATCTCTTTGGAAGAATGGTTAACTAAACAGTGGAAGTATACATCTAAGTACAACTAAAGTATATCTAAAATAACTTTGGTTTTAAAAGAAAAAACCTAACACAAGCTTTAATTCAATTTGGGGACCATTTTCATTTTATAATCTTATACATGGAATTGTGCTGCATCCAGAATTTGGTTTCTCATATTTTAAGTGATTGTATAATTTATAATATTAATGGAATGTATTATTTACTACTAATAGCTTCTCTTATGGCTTGAACAATATTAATCAAGCGTATCTTAGTTTAAAACCCAAGAGAGATATATGTGGATTTTGACTAGAAAATGGATATTAAATATCTCATAATAGGTTCCTAGTGATGTATTGGAATATATTTATGATATTTCAGATTGGTTATTTATTCACCCATATCTTTGTCTGATTGTATTTACTGTGTTATTTATTCCTTATATTCTTTTAAAATATACAGTAAAGAACTTTAAAAAAGGACAAGGCATGGTTAAGTAATTTTCTCCCTTCTATTGCAGATTGTGATTTTTCTGGTACTAAATATATAAATGAAAGAATATATGAATTAAAATGGAAAAAAAATCTACTGAGGCATAGCTTTTGGCTACACAAGTATAACAAATAGATGCATCTAAAATGAAATGATATGTGGTGTTGTAGTTGTACATATGGGAAGAAATCCTATCTCAAGATGTTCAGATATGAAAGAGTTAATCAAACTTTAATCTGTCAATCTAGATGATGGGCAGGGATTTTTGAACAAAAGGAAAATTGAACAATCAAGTGTACAAATTTGCCCCTCTTTGAAGAGCATAAAAAGAGGACAGCAGTTCCATTTTGCCTTTGTTCTTTCTGCATCCTTAGGAGAAAATACTCTCTCTTCCTACACTAGCTCAAAAAAACCTTTCCCCCAACCTGGAAAACAGCTAAAGAATTAGAAGAAAGAGCTATAAGGAAGAGTGGAGCTAGGTATGGATTACGATCTTTCATTGAGCAATTTTATGGATTAGTCTGAGTTATTTCTTTGCATCCTGGATCCCATTTTGTTCTATCTGTATTGATTATGTGTATTCCTCTGTGGAAAAGTAGTTGCTGAGGAAATCCAGGAAGATCCACTGTCTTTTCCTTTCCCTTTCTGATTAACAGAGTTGGAAGAGATCTTGTAGAGCGGGTGGGGGGGACTACAACATTTCTGACAGATGGCAGTCCAGTCTCTTCTTGAAAGCTTCCAGAGATGAAGCTCTCACAAGGTCTGAAGGCAAGCTGTTCCATTAATTGATTGCTCTCACTGACAGAAGATTTCTTCTTATTTCCAGGAATCTCTTCTTGTTCAGTTTCCATCCATTATTCCTTTTCTGGCCCTTTGGGTTCTTTGGAAAATAGCTTGACCCTTCCTCTCTGTGGCAGCCCCTCAAATATTGGAACACTGCTCTCATGTCTCCCCTGGTCCTTCTCTTCCTAGACTAGCCATCCCCAGTTCCTGAAACCGTTCATCACATGTTTTATCCTCGAATCCCCTAATCATCTTGGTTGCTCTCCTCTGCACTCTTTCTAGAGTCTCCACATCTTTATTTTATTGTGTGGTGACCAAAACTGGATGCTCTCATAGTCTTCAGTTAATTAACCTTAATTTAAATAATGAAAGATATGTATCTTGTGCTAAGTAGTACTCTTATTTTGACAGGAAATTTAACTTTTCACACATGCTGCCTGTTCAGCTAAGTTACCAGAAAACTGAGAACGGGCAGTGGTTTTTGTTTTTTTACTCTCTTCCTATTGAATAAAATGGTAAAAGAGTGGATTTCTGGTGAAAGAATTGTGACAATATTCCGAACTGGTCAATCTGAGGAGTGTGGAAGATGCAACACTAGGGGTCACGGAGCATCAGGGATCCCCACACACACACACACTTGAAGGAGCAAATGGGGCCAGTCCACCATTTCCCTGAACCAGAGGTGGGTTGCTCACAGTTCAGCCTGGATCAGGCGAACCGGTAGTAGCAGTGAGGCTCCACCCACCTGCCCGGATGCTTCTGTCATGTGCATGTGCAAGCATGCGTGCATGCATGCATGCATGAGCAAACCAGTAGTAAAAAAAATTGGAAACCCACCACTGCCCTGTACATGTGTTTACAAACACTTTACACATCAGAAGAAAGTTAAAGAAGTATGGGCTGTATCTGATAGTGCTTTAATGAGCTATTGTTAAATGGCCGTGCGTAGACAGCCAAAGCTTCAGCAGAACTGATTGCAGAAGTTTGTCGGAGAGGGAGATTTGTCAAAGAAGTTTACAAAATGACACAAACTGAAGTCTCCACAAGCTGGCAGCATCAGCTATTGATGCTTATCACTGCATTATTCATGCTCTGCTGCTCAGGTCTCCTCAGTGTTTATATGAGCAACTGTTTTGTCCATCTGTGATTGCATATGCTTAGTTTTCCTTTCTTTAAAGCTACCGGAAATTTTTAGAAGGACCCAGAGCTGCTGCCAATAAATTATATGGTGAGGAAAGAATCTGGAAGCAAGGATCTGGCAATCCAGGTAACCTGTTGTTAGTACAAGTAGTCCTTGACTTACAACCACAATTGAGCCACAGTTTTCTGTTGCTAAGTGAGATAGCCAAGTGAATTTTGTCCCATTTTACAACATTTCTTGCCACAGTTGTTAAATGAATCACAGCAGTTGTTAAGTGAGCAACATGGTTGTAAATCTGGCTTCCCCGTTGACTTTGCATGTCAGAAGGTGCAACGCAAAACGTGATCACATGACCCCAGAACACCCCAACCATTATAAATACGAGTCATTTGCCAAGCATCCAAATTTTGATCATGTGACTGTGAGGATACTGCAAGGGTTGTAAGTGTGGAAAACTTGTGATAAGTCACATTTTTCAGTGTCATTTTAACTTTGAATTGTCATTAAATAAATGGTTGTAAGTCAAGGATCTACAATTGTATCCAAAATTGCAATCAGCTTAATTGTTGGAGAAAGAAAGAAGTATTAGTATTTAGTATTTAGTAGTTTGTCAAACATGTACAAGATAGCAGGTATAAATGTAAACATGGATATAAATGAAAGAAATGAATACAAATAGATGGAGACAGTAGGATGGGAACATTAGGCATGCTGGTGCGCTTATGCATGCCCCCTTTACGGACCTCAGGAATGCGGTGAGATCCACAGTAGACAGTTTAAGGTTGAAGCTGTGAGGTTAGAGGATGTAACAACCGAGCCAGGTAGAGCATTCCAGGCGTTGACCACTCTGATGTTGAAGTCATATTTTCTGCAATCGAGTTTACTTTGAGTTTGTATCAATTGTTTGTGTACTGTACTTAGATCATACTGCAGTATGATCTAAGTGAACTAAGTATGATCAAAGTGTGCTGCTCTTTGTGCCCCAGTATTGTTCTGCAAAAATAAAGTTGCTTGTTGAATTTTGAAAATTCAAGGAGGCTGTTCAGTTTTACAAAAATTTTGCACTCACACCCAAAGGTCCACCAAAATAGAGTCATCACTGATGACCTAAATGCTCCAATGCATCACACATAACTTTCTAAGCTAGTAACACTACATTGGAATAGAAATAACTGTAGCAAGTAGTCAAGGGTTCAGCCATTTTCCTAATACAGGAATATGTTTCCTAATTAGAAACATTTCCTAATATTAGTAGCATTACAAAGTAATTTTCCCCTGCTTTAATTACTTATTTTGTAATTTTGTATTTATTCAAACTGGTTTTCCAAAGGTTTGGAACGCTGTACAATAGTTCAGAAAGGCTAAACTGAAGACTTTTGAAATAAATTTCAGCCCCCTGAAAATCTAGGAAGTAGCATTGTTAACACACAAAGCTATAGATTATATTTTCCCAAGTCAATGCCCTATGTAGTATCTCGGATCACATTTTCCACAATTCCCAGTCACTATCCATTCAAACTATGGTAAGTTTAACTCAGTGTATCTAGAAGCTGTCAAATGGGGGAAATACTCCATGTATATAATAGATATAGAATAGTAGAGTAGATCTATGCTTGGGATAGATGTAGTCAATGAGCTGATTCCAGTGATTCCAAAGGTAGAAGAGTATTCCAAGAGACTGTCCCTTTAGTGGGGAGGCTGGTTTCTCTTAATCCCTTGGCTATCTAACCCTGGCTGTCTAATATCTGTTATGCAGAATTAGAGAGTTCCCCAAAAGCTGTTTGGATGAGTTGGAGGAGGAACTACCTGGGCAAAAGAGATCTGGCAAAAGAAAAGAAAACATCCTTGAGATTACAAATCTGCAAGACATGAGAAAGAAGGCTTTGGAAATTGAGGAGGCAGAAGAAGAGTGTATCAAACCACTCTGTATTATAAATAATTCATCAAAATTATCACTCCTTAGAGTGGAGCTAACACAGGGGTGTCAAACCCACATCATCACGGCATCATCACATGACATATCAGGACTTTTTTCCCCCTTCACTAAACTGGGCATGGGCATGACCAGTGTGTGACGCATCTCACCCTGGGCTAACAGAATAGTGGTCTATAATGATCAGCTTTTAAAAAGAAGGAGGTGAAGCTGATTGATTAATCCATCTGTCCAGAGAGAGTTCAGTGTTTGCGTCTTCCATGGATTGGTTTGAATCTGTGTGCGTTCAAGCATACCGGTAGTGCTGATTCAGGATGGCCACTTTCTTTTTCTGACAGGTGTTTCATCTTTAATAGTTATTGGCCAGGCAGATGCAGTGTGGTTTAGTCAGCTGACAGATTCATTTCTTCTTTGCATTAGGTTACTCCTAGGTAATCAATGAGCAACAATGATTCTCCCTTTTCCATCTCATTATAGAACTGCTCCTAATTTGGTAACGAGCACCTGCTTTTCATGTCTAGTTCAAAATTCATAATCTTATATCCCCAGTTAAGAATTCTCTGAGTGCAGCAGCTAGAAAATACTCAATTGAGACATTGCATTGCCTTACTCCTAGATAATATTTGGCAAGAGAAGCCTGTGACCTGACTTCCTACAAGGAAGCAGCATCTGTAATCCAGTGCAGAAGACTAAGGAAAGAGTATACTTGACACAAAAAGATTAATACAGTTATCTTCCTTCTCCCCCATCTCCTCCACTTTGCATTTTTATAGTTGGCTACAGAATGATAAAATGAAACATGGTGTTTATAACTTGCTTCAAATTATTCCACCAATGCAAAAAGAATGCCAAATTTCTGTCATTGTTCTATCATTCATTATTTTCCCAAAAGGTTTGATATTCTGAAATACTTGTTTATACAATGAAAGCAGGTGCTAGCATTAGGGAGGGAGGAAAAATACACTTTATAAAAATGTATCAAGTGTTCAACTCTTACATTACAAAATCCAGAATACATTTCTAGATTGAAAGGACACATTTCAGATTCTTGTGACATACATAAACTCATAATAATAATAATAATAATAATAATAATAATAATAATAATAACAACAACAACAACAACAACAACAACAACAACTCCGCCGTTGCCGGTCCCAAGCCCGGATGAGAAAGGAGGAGGGTTGGGGTCAGGTTGGCAACTGGCCCCATTAAAAAAAAACCGCCAACCCATTCAATATGGTGAAAGAAACAAATAAAAATTTTATACCTGGACATCCATCGACAAGTGGGCTACAAGTGGACCAGTCAACAAAACGACAAAAATATAGTGCAGATGAAAACCGTGCCATAATGGCCTGTTACTATAACTCAGAGCCAGAAAAAAGAGGTTATTTAAAGCGAATGTATGAATTATGGAAACAACAATATCCAGATTCAAATGTTAGTGAACAACGACTAGCAGATCAAAGGCGATTCATTATATGGAATAAAGTGTTTAGTGAAGTTGAACTTGAGGAAATTCAGGCAAATTGCAAAACCAAAAAAACAATATCACAAGCAGAAATAACTGATATTCAAGACACAACTAAAGGCATTATAGTAGAATTCCCAGAAGAAGCTCTCGGGGAGGAAATAACACCACCACCACTAGAACCAGTTATCACTGAACCAACTGATGAACTAACTCAAAAACAAAAAGAATTGAAGGATAAGATCATGGAGCATTTTCTGCTTAATGAGGAAAGGCAACGTTTACCATCACTAAAAACTGTGCCTAAGAAAATTTTGGCCCCTATCATGAAAATGGTTAATGCAGTGTTTTCAACAATTGAATCGGGATCCATCTTGGAAACGAACCAGTTAATGTACAGCGCAGCTGTAATAGTCACTAATGAACCAGGCATTAAAATCAAAGTACCTAGTCACACAACAGAAAAAGCATCAAAGCCAAAGTGGACAATCCGATTAGAACAAAAAGTCAAAAAATTAAGGGCAGATTCTAGCAACTTAAAGAACATGCATGAACAACGGCTTAAAAACAACAAAATCATAGATCGGCTAATCAGAAGATATAGATTGGATACAAGAAACATCAATGAAGCTGTAGAGATTGTAAAACAGCAGATAACAGCAACAGCTAGAAAAATTGAAAGATATGAGGCACGAATCATCCAATATAAACAAAATCAGCAATTTTGATCACACCAACGGCGTTTTTATCAAAGTCTTAATGTGAATGGTGACACCAAAAGTGAAAAACCAAAAAAGCAGGCCACAGTTGAATTCTGGAAAGAATTGTGGGAAAATGCAAAGGACTACAATAAGGAAGCAAATTGGATACATGACTTTGAGAAAAGCATTGGCAACAAACAAATGCAAGTATTAGAAATAACAACTGAGATGGTCAAAAATCGAGTAAAAAAGGTAAAGAATTGGACATCACCTGGAAAGGACCAATTACATGGTTTCTGGCTCAAATATCTGGCCAGTTTACATGCAATATTGGCCAGGCAACTGAATGAAATTTTACAAAAGGGCCAAATTGATGAATGGTTGACAACTGGAAAAACATACTTGATTCAGAAAGATGCAACTAAAGGAACAACACCTGAAAACTACAGACCAATAACATGCTTGCCAACAACCTTCAAATTACTCACAGGCATTATTGCAGATAACATGATGGATTATTTGGAAACAAACAACATCTTGCCAGTAGAGCAAAAAGGCAACAAAAGAAGGAGCAGGGGCACAAAAGATCAGCTTCTAATTGATAAAATGATATTAGAAAATTGTAAGAACAGAAAAACGAACTTGAATATGGTCTGGATTGATTACAAAAAGGCATTTGACTCACTGCCACATAGTTGGATCATAAAATGCTTAGAAACAACTGGCATTAGCAAAAATATTACATCCTTTACTGAAAAGGCGATGAAACAATGGAGAACTGAGTTGGCAGTAGGGAATGAGATCTACGGAATGGTTAATATCAAGCGAGGAATTTTCCAGGGTGATTCACTTTCACCTTTTCTCTTCATCATCGCAATGATCCCACTATCAGTAATCTTTAAAAAAATGAAATTAGGCTACCAAACAGCCAAAGAAGCTGAAAAAATTTCACATTTACTATATATGGATGATTTGAAACTCTATGGAAAGTCAGAAATAGAAATCCAATCATTGACAAACACAGTCCGAGTATTCAGCACCGATATTTCAATGCAGTTTGGCATGGAAAAATGTGCCACTGTATCCATAAAAAGGGGCAAAATCACTGCATGTGAGGGAATTGAAATGCCCAATGGCCAACTAATTAAATGCAATGAAAATGAAGCCTACAAACACTTAGGCATTCTGCAGTTGGATAACCTCAAGCATGGAGAAGTAAAAACTATTGTCAGGTGAGCGTACACCAACAGAGTTAGGAAAATTTTGAAATCTAAATTGAATGGTGAAAATACAATCAAGGCCATAAATACCTGGGCAATACCAGTTATAAGATACAGAGCTGGTATAGTTAACTGGACACAAGCTGATTTGGACATTTTGGACCGAAAAACCAGGAAACTAATGACAATGCACTACAGTTTACATCCACGTGGTGATACTGACAGACTATATCTGCCCCGAAAATCAGGTGGCAGAGAATTATTACAAGTGAAGCAAACAGTTGAAGAAGAAAAACATGCACTGGCTGATTATTTAAAAGAAAGTCAAGAACATCTATTAATTGAAGTAAAGAAAAAAATCTACTGAAGGCCCAACAGACGAAACAAGAATACAGAAAACATGTGATAAAATCAAGAATGGAGAGTTGGCAGAACAAAGCACTGCATGGCCAATTTCTGGAAAAAATAAAAGATAAAGCGGACAGTGAACAAACTTGGTTATGGTTAACAACAGGTACATTAAAGAAAGAAACAGAGTCACTAATCCTGGCTGCGCAAGAACACGCTATCCGCACCAATGCCACTAGGGCCAAAATCAAAAAATCCTCTGATGATTCCAAATGCAGACTTTGCAAAGAAGCTGATGAAACTGTTGTTCACATACTCAGCTGCTGTAAAAAAATCGCGCAGACTGATTATAAGTTGCGGCACAATTCAGTAGCACAAATGATCCATTGGATTTTGTGCAAAAATTATAATATTAAAACAGCAACAAACTGGTGGAAACATCAACCTGAAAAAGTCACCGAAAATCAGATGGTCAAGATCTTGTGGGATTTTCGCATACAAACAAACAAAATACTGGCGCATAATACACCAGACATCACACTGGTTGAGAAAAATAAGGTCACAATCATAGACATCGCAATACCAGGTGATAGCAGGGTCGCTGAGAAGGAACATGAAAAAATTGCAAAATACCAGGGCTTAAAAATTGAAATTCAACGACTATGGCACAAACCAGCAGTGGTAATTCCAGTGGTAATTGGCACACTAGGTGCTATTCCAAAAGCACTGGAATTACATTTAAAACAGTTAAAAATTGACAAAATCACCATCAGTCAAATGCAAAAAGTCGCACTGCTTGGATCTGCACGCATATTACGAAAATATGTTACGACGTCCTAGGCCCCTGGGTGGGGCCCGACTAGTGACCAATTCCAAATCCGGTGAAATAACAGGCCACTGTGATACAATTGTATTATAATAATAATACCACCCCTCTGAGGAGCTTTACCTTGTCATGGAGGAGGGGCTTGCGCACTCTAATGATCCTAAGGGCTATGCTAAACAGGTGCAACCATATCAGACAGGTCTCAGGTGAAGGGCCAGACAAAATTTGCTCCACAACCCATTCAAATATGGTGAATACAAAAAAAATGAAATTTATGCCGGCTGAACCATCACTCAGATTAACAAGGATTCCGTTAGATGCTCTGGCTCCTGGGCATTCTGTGCAAAATGAGCTACATGGCTCAGCTCCCTCTGCTAGGCAACCAGGGATGGAGCTGACAAGCTACTGGAAGAAAAAATGAAAAAGCGAAAAATCTGGACTAGGGAAGAAAACATCTCTATTATCAAAGCTTACTATCAGTCTGAGCCAGCAAAACGTGGATTTCAAAAATGAATGTATCAGATTTGGAAGGTGAACCACACGGACTGTGATATCAGTGAACAAAGGCTAATGGACCAACGTCATGTAATTCTAAGCCACAAATTTTTCACTACAGCAGAATTAATAGGAATCGAAGAGAAAGCAACTAATGGTCTGAGTATACCAACAAAGAGGAGTAACATCAAGAATGATTTGCAGACTCAAAAATAACTGATATAAAAATAACTGCATAAAATGGAAGATGTGAAAATAACAAAAGAAATGGTGCAAAGACAGTCAAGAAAAGTGAAGAACTGGAGTGCACCTGGACCAGATGAGTTACATGGCTTACAAGTGTGCACAAAATATTGGCAGCCCAAATGAACCAGATCTTAAAAACACCTGAAAATGATGAATGGATGACAACTGGAAGGACATTTTTGATCCAAAAAGATAAAGAAAAAGGAAAGGACCCTGGAAACTATAGGCCAATTACCTGTTTGCCAACAACAAAGCTCCTTACTGGTATCATTGCAAACCAAATTTATGGATACTTGGAAAGAAATAACTTGCTTCCTGTAGAACAGAAAGGATGCTGCAAAAATTCAAGAGGAACAAAGGACCAACTGCTGATTGACAAGCTAATCCTAAAGAATTCAAAGAAAAGACGAAACAACCTGTTCATGGCTTGGATAGACTATAAGAAAGTGTTTGATTCAGTTCCCCATAGCTGGATCAAGAAATCTTTGGCATCAGCAGCAACATACAAAAATTCATGGAAACTTCAATGAACCTCTGGAAAATGAAGCTTATAGCTAATGAAGAAGAACTGGGTGAAGTTGAAATTAAACGAGGCATTTTCCAGGGCGATTCCCTTTCACCCCTACTTTTTATACTCTCAATGCTACCACTGACAATCATTTTGAAGAAGATGAACTGTGGATATGAACTTGCAAAGAAAGGGCTGAAAATTTCGCACTTGGTGTACATGGATGATTGGTAAAACAAAAGCTGAACTGAATTTATTAATTGAAAGCACAAAAGAATTTAGCCAAGACATTGGTATGCAGTTTGGAATTGACAAATGTGCAACAATGGCAACCAAAGCAGGCAAGGTCATAGAAGATGATGGAATAGAACTTGAGAATGAAGAAATGATAAAGGCAGTAAAAACAGAAGAAGGCTACAAGTACTTGGGGATTTTAGAGGCCTCTGACAATGCATACTAAAGTCAAGGAATTAACTTCAGCTAAGCACTTTCGACGAATTCACAAGATATTAAAGTCCAAATTGAATGGAGGAAACATCATAAAAGCCATAAATACCTGGGCTATACCTGTGATTTGATACTCTGCAGGTATAATTGACTGGACCCAGATGGAGTTGGACAATTTGGACAGAAAAACAAGGAAGCTTATGACAATGAATCATGCTTTGCACCCTAAAAGTGAAGTTGACCAATTATATCTACCAAGAGCAGAGGGTGGTTGAGGACTCCTAGAAGTAAAACAGACTGTACAAGAAGAAAAACACAGCTTGAATGATTACATCCAGAAAAGTGAAGAACCAATCATTAAGGAAGTTGTCTTTTAAAGACAACTAAGTCAAAAGCTGAATATAAGAAAGAAGTAATTGAGAAGCGAGCTGAAAATTGGAAAAACAAAGCTATGCATAGCCAATACTTGAAAAGTATTGAAGGCAAAGCTGACCAAAAGCTAACTTAGAACTGGTTAAGATCAGGAGCACTGGAAAAAGAAACAGAAGGCTTTATTTTGGCAGCTCAAGAACAAGCCTTAGCCACAAACTACATGAAGGCAAAAATTCAACATGTTACCACCAATAGCAAATGTCGCCTCTGTAATGAGAAAGATGAGACAGTCAACCACTTGATCAGTGGGTGCAGCAAAATTTCACAAACTGACTACCTACAGCGCCATGACCACGTTGCTAAGATCATTCACTGGAAATTGTGCCAAAAGTTTGGATTTGAGTACAGCAAAAACCACTGGGAACATCAGGTTCAGAAGGTTTTAGAGAATGAGAAAGTCAAGATCTTGTGGGACTTCAGAATTCAGACTGACAAGCACTTGGCCCACAACACACCTGACATAACAATAGTTGAAAAGAAAAAAGTATGGTTTATTGACATTGCAATACCTGGAGATGCATGAATTGAAGATAAACAGCAAGAAAAAATCACAAAGTACCGGGACTTGCAAATTGAAGTTGAGTAACTGTGGAAAAAGAAATCGTGTGTTGTCCCGATTGTAATTGGAGCCCTTAGAGCAATACCCAAAGGGCTACCTTGCTATTTGGAAATTTTAAATTTATCAGACTTGAACATTCTGATTCTACAAAAAACCACCCTACTTGGAACAGCTTACATCCTCCGATGTTACCTTAACAGTTCCTAGGTCCTTGGTTAGGACTCGAGTTGTTGAGCTACCAACCAGCCCCAAAGGCTGTGGATCTCACCAAAGATTAACCACGCAATAATAATAATAAGCCACATAATATCCCAGATTTTAAAAATGCTGTTAAGAAAGACAAAACATGCCTGGATAATGGCTGTTGAAGGACTTGGAGACAGCAGAAAAGAAGAGAAAGAACTGGAAAATATCACAAAATATAAAGACCTGCAAATAGAAGTAGAATGACTATGGCAAAAGAAAGCAAAAATAGTACCAATAGTAACAGATACTTTGGGTACAATCTAATACCACCTGAACATCATTGGCACTGACCAATCACCATCAGTCAACTGGCAATGCAGCTTTACTTGGAACAGCTTACATTCTGCAAAAATACCTTTAACACCATCATATATCAAGGTTTATACTAGGTCCTTGGAAAAGACTCTGTAGGTGGACAAAAATGCTGACTTCAGTCTAAACATGTGGCTAACTGCAACCAGTCATAATCATTATCATCATCATCGTTAATAAAAAGCCTTGCTACAAAATATTTGCTACAGAAAAACTGACATACAAAGATTGTACAGTAGACTTTGCTATAAAGGGAAAGGAGGTGATTTATTTGTTTGTTTGTTTGTTTGTTTGTTTATTAAAATCAAAACATATAGATTGTTATAGAAATCCAACCAAAACAAACCTAGGATGGAAAAAATTAAAACATAAGTGAAGCAAAAGTGACAGATACATTCATTTGTAATTTAGAGCTGTGTTACTGGGTATCTATTAAAGCTATTGAGCTTTCTGGCCCTGCACTGGTCATCATCTGCATGCTGTTAATATAAAATTAAGGATGGGCAGCACCTACTTCATACCTTCTCTTTTTCTTTTGATGTGCCCAGAAAAAAAAACATCACAAATGAATGTCCCTTTCCATGAAAGACAAGAAAAAGATGGAGCCACTCAGAACAGTGACATCTTTCCCAAGCTCTTGCTCCCAATTGTGAAATATCTTCTCAGTCTGGTCCCCTTTGAGTGCCTTGTTCTACTGCTTCTGCCATGGACTATGCTGGGTGGAGGATGATATGATATGTAATCCAACATTCTTGGAAAGCATCCCACTGGGGAAAAAACTGTTGTGTTCAAGCTATCTCAAACAAGCAGCAGAGGTGGTATTCAGCAGGTTCTGACCAGTTCTAGAGAACCAGTAGTGGAAATTTTGAGTAGTTCAGAGAATCGGTAAATACCACCTCTGGCTGGCCCCACCCCCATCTATTCTCTGCCTCTAGAATCCCAGCTGATCAGGAGGGAATGGGGATTTTACAGTATTCTTCCCCTGCCACGCTCACAAAGCCACGTCCACAGAACCGGTAGTTATTTGAATCCCATCACCAACAAGCAGCTATTTAAACTGAGTTGGATAATGACTTGTTCTTCTGATTCCTTTTGCTATCAAACTCATGACCCATTTGCAACAAAATGTTTCATGTTTCAAAAATCAAAGTGCAAAAAAAAAGCTAAATATAAAGTTTAGAAATTCCCTTGTTTCAGAAATGCAATCTATTCTGCCTTTCTTGCAACAGATAAGTCATCTATAATTCATAAATATTGGTTTCTAGAAAGTCAGTTTGGTACAGTGGTTAAGATACAGAAATAAAGAGACTATGAGTTTTAGTCTGCCTTAGGCACAAAGACAGCTGACTGAGCCAGTCACTCTCTTTCAGCCCTAGGAAGGAGGCAATGACAAACCACTTCCGAAATCTTGGGAAGAAACTGCAGGGATGTATCCATGCAGTCTTCAGGAGTCAAGATTAACTTGAAGAAAGAGAGTGGGGAAGAATATTAGATGATAGATGATGGATGGATGGATCAGATATCTAGGATTCTGGTTTATATGTTTAATTATTAGAAATCACCATTACGTACAGCTCCCTACAGCTTTCCCATTTTAAATGCTGAAGATCTAGTCCCCACCCCAAGCAGAAGACCGATCTAAAATACTTTTTACATTACATAGTAATGAGCTTTTCTTGGCCTTTGACTTTTTCTTTAATGACTGAAAGTTCTGAGTACACTATTGACTTAACGCTTTTGAGTGCTTATAATACAGCAGCATTTTTTTACAACATACAGTGCAATTAGTGTGTCTTTCTGCATTTAGGAGCATCCCGAGGGAAGCATATTTCACAAAATGCTAGAGACAATATTGATTTAACTGAGCCTCTTGCATTTGCTAAACAGTTGGCCTCCACCATGATCAATCCATGAATGACAGAGATGAACATTTGTGTACCCTGTCCATAAACACATTGGCCCTCGGTAAAGCAAATCCAATAAGGAAACACCTCTGAAATAGATTGTGTATGAGAGCTGCCTGATAGCCTATGCCTCAAACCTTCAGGTTATCTTACTACAATTCTGTTGATTTACCTCTACTAATGCACCTTATAGGTAATACAAAGACTTGAAAAGGAGGGAACAGACCTATACCTTCCTCCTAGATTAGTTTTGTTATATAATTGATTTTTTTTCTGATTACGCTGCTATAGAGGGGGGGGCGGGACTTGGAGTTATCTCTGTGATGTGCCTTTGAATATTTTCAGAGCAATATTTTGCTTTTCATAGTAGAGGAAGGTCAGAGGTTAAAGGCCAAGAGAACCTGTGGATTTCCCCAGTTGGATTCTCACTCCCATCAGCCATAGCTGGCATAGTCAAAGGGATTGTGATTATTGTGTGGAAAATGAGAGCTTCCCTGTTCCTGCCTTAAAAGGTTTGACAAATGAAAAGGGGATTTTGCCTGCTTACTTATACCAATGAGAGCATCAGGCCCTTCATACACCCAACCCTCTCAGAGTTCTAGTGAAGTTTCTTGTATTTATTTGCTTTCAGACAGACATGTGTGGACTAGCTTTAGAAGCTGGGTTTTAATAAAACTGACCATGCTTATCTTCTGAAAGGGATTTAGCTGATCCTTGGTGATATAGGCTTCTCAATGATGTTGCATGACTAAATCTGCTCCAGGCATGTAATGTCACTGCACTGAGATTTTTTTAAAAAAAACAGATTTTATTCCGGACTGCTATTAATTCCTGCTGTAGGAAATAACACTTCACAATCTCTAGTTTTATTCTTGCCATCTTGCTGGCTTCTTCTTTTGTTTTGTCCTAAATTTTCCATATAGTCTGTTTAGCATCAGGAAACACAAACAGTTGGGTAGAATAAATTAGCTGCAAATCTAATATTTGCATTTTGCACCTCTATGGATACAACCCGACAGTAAGCAAATGGGTATCTTCATTCCTAGAATGGACACTGAATAGTAATTACCTAAGAGAGATTTTCTTTTCAAAGTTAACTAATTAAGCATAAATGTGATTGGCTTTTTTCTCTCTCTCTGCTTGCTAGATTGGACTCCGAACGTTATAGTTCAACTCTTAACTTTCAGACAGTGTGACCCCTGCTGTTGGTGATCAATGAGTTTTGACCCACCAATAAATTAATCTGTGTTTTATTTTCTTGTTTCTGGTTTTACAATAGACGTATTGTATATTATAATGCAAAAAGAAAATTGATATGTACATAGTATACAAATATGGTCATTCCAATTATAGAATGTTTCTGCCAACAATATTTATGGTCTTATAGAAAATTATATGAGAGAGAATGAATTGGAAGAGAGTTTTGACATTTTGAAACAAATAAGCCCCAGCTAAAACGTATCCCTTTCCCCTTTATTTAATTTAAAGATTTTGACATTGTATGCATTGTATTGTAACAATGACAAATAATCTAGAACTCTGCAAAATTCATGGCAAGATTGCAGGGAAAGAAGGGAGCAATAAAACTGACAGAACAGAAAACTGGAAAGGTGTCATTTTATTTAGCAATTAAATTGTGCCAATGCATCCTTTTTAATTGACTGTAAAATAAGGCATCTTTTTCATACGTTACCTGAAAATTGGGTACATTCATTTGGAAGACTGCAGAGAAGTACAAATCCCAAGTACTATGAAATATAGAGAAGTTAGAACAGAATAAATTCATTGAGAAGTCTAGCTGAAAGTAAAGGGTGGGTGCATTCCCTCAGTAATTGCCTATAAAACAATGCCTTTTGGTTCCAACTACCTGAAAGTTGGCAGTCAAGTCTGACAGCTATTTGAGGAGGTAAGAAAATTTTTTAAATGTAGGTAGGAAAAGACTAGTTTATTCATCTTCTAATGTTATTAGAAAAAAATGTAACTTAATGAATGACTGCAATTCAAATTCATGAGTACTGAAACAAATGAATGTTCAAATGAGATGAATTATTCTCTCCCCCCTCCTCCCCCCTCCCCCCTCCCTCTCCATACTTGGAATGCCTGGCTGCAAATATATGTATATTCAACTTACCATCCAACTACTCTTGTGTTGGGAGACTAAGACCCAAAGAATCAGAGAATGGAGGGTTCTGTTATACTGCCTTGATCTCCTGAAAAAATAGTCGGCTATAAGGCTTTAATGCTGGGAAAGATGGAAGGAAAGAGAACCAGCAGCCAGGTGGATGAACTCAGTGACAATGGTGATGATGCATTGTTGGAAGACCTGAAAGACCAGGTTAGGGACAGATCCTCATGGAGAAAATCTAGGTGGTTTCTAGGAGTTGGCGATGACTTGATGGCATGCAATCAAATTAATTCACTAACCAAATAATTCACTCTCTGTTTTTGTGTTCATAAACTTTAATAAGAGTGCATTATAATTGCATTCTGCCAAATTCACATTTGATTTCAAACATCAGTGAGTATAAATAAAAGCTCAGTTTTAGTTTGGCTGCCAAATCTTCTGCTGAGAAGCCACATCACTGGTTCCTTGCATAGCAGGAGATAGAATATGACTCCACACTGCAAATCTCTGTAACATGAGGAGGAAGTCACCACAGGGATCCTCCATGATTAAACATACCCTTTAGAATTCAAGCTATTATTACCATATAATCTTCAATGCTAAGCCTGGCAATTTCTCCCTTGGCTGCTTCTTTATATCTGCATGCATAGAGTGGTTGGACGCCTTCAGGAAATCTATGCTCCAAAGCTAAAGACAACAATTTTCTAGCTTATTGTAATTTTGGTGCATAAATTACTTCGAAGCACAGCAGCAATGGTAACAAATAATGATAACTTTAGGCTCTGAAGTTGGGTCAAAAGCAACTGATCTGAACCATATTCCTGAGTGAATAAATCTTAAGAATTCATTTCCTCTAGAAAACTTGGTCTTTTTAAGCAATTACTTTTAATATTTTTGAGCAAATTCTATACAAATGTAAATAATTTGTGGAGCATGCTTTGATTAACACATAGTTAAATACTTTGGTTTTTAAGAAACACTTAAAAGAAAAACTCAGGATATAGAGTTTCATAGGACTATTACCCGATAAAATAATATATACTACTATAAAGTGTACAAATTAAAATCATTGATTGTTTTATTTGTATTAGGTATGCACAAGATATTTTAAGCCCCAATGCTCCATTTCAATTTCAAATGTGTTGTTCTGAGTTGAAAATATGGTCATGACTGAAGTGGTTTGAGTTTGAAAAGGCTCAGTTTCAAATCACATGTATTTTCAGCTTAAATTATTTCCAGAGTAGTCAGAGCATCTATTTCAGACTTGAAACAATATTTAGAAGCTCAAATAATCTGTGTTCCTCTAAATTTTACTTCTAGCTAACGTAAATTACTAGTGAATCAGTTTTGAACTTACTTCACAGTTTCTATGAATGAGGAACAAAAGACAGAAACAGGGTGAGGGAAAGCGGGATGTTTAATGCTTTCACTGAGAGATTTATCTCCAAACCAGAAATGAATAAAGTTAACAGAGCTCCCAGTTATAATATTTTTGTACCTGATGCACAAGTACTTATCAAAAGCTACTTTCCATTCTTGGGTCCCGCAGCTACATTTACGTCCTATGCAATTCTTCTTAAAAAGCTTGAAAATCAGGAAGATAGAACAGGTCCAATGAACCAAGCTAAGCAATTGGGAAACTGCCTTCAATTCTGGAAATTGTACTGATCATCACCAAGTTGAGAGAGGTTATATATTATCATCATCACCTACATAAATCTAGGTGCATGCCTATAGCTTGGGGTACTATATCAAAGGAACATCAGTTGAGTTCATAACCTCAAAGCGAGGTTGTCACTGCACATTATCTAGGCAGACATTCTCAGCAGGTAGCCAAGAGACCACTCTGGCCTGAAACCTTAAGGAGAAAAGGTACCTGAATTCAACTTGCTTCCCCTTGAGTCCAAAATATGACTTTTATCCTCTTGGCTTTCATTTCAAAAGGGCATGTAAAAAAACATCTTTATTTATCCCATCTTTATTATTTTTATAAAGAACTCAAGGCATCAAACATACCTAACACTTCTCCCTCCTCCTATTTACCCCACAACAACTAAGCTAAGACAGATTGATTGGCCCAAAATCACCCAGTTGGCTTTCATGGCTAAGGCAGACGTAAAACTCACAATATCGTGTTTTCTTAACCAATTCACCATCTCTCTCTCTCTCTCTCTCTCTCTCTCTCTCTCTCTCTCTCTCTCTCTCTCTCTCTCTCTCTTTCTCTCTCTCTCTCTCTCTCTCTGCCTTAGTTTTGCAGGATCCTGTGCCTGTGGGTGATAATTGTGGAGGTGATGTTTAATTTAGAATGGTTTTAATAGAGCAAAAAGAAATAGCCTCGGCATATAAGGCTATTCTTATTATATTCTTATTATGACAGTGAAGAAGTATCCCATCCTGCAGTTCCCGCAGTGGAGATTTCATTCCCATCACTCCATTCAGGATTGCTAGTTTCCTTGTTGATAGGCAATGAAGAACTAATGATCTTAAGCTAGGATAAAAGAGAAGGGGACGCATGTCTTCACTGGATCCCTGCTGCTGTTACAGCCAACCTACGCTCTGCTTCCTCATTGCCTGACCTATGGCTTGATCAGCTCTAATAGTTCATATGCATGAATCCCCCTCCGTATAACTTGGCTGTTGCCTGTTGCCCTGGGAATTAGGGAATTGAGCCATAAAATATAAATGGGCCAAATTCTTTACTAATACAATTGTGATGTGTCCCATTGGCTGAAATTAGGAACCTGCCACAACCTTTGTTTTGTTGTTGGTAGATGCGAAGTCATGTTTGACCCAATTGTAACCCCATAGACAATGTTTCTCCAGTCGTTCCTGTCCTCTACCATCCTCTGGAGTCCATTTAAGCACAATAACATTTTTTATAAACACACAAATTCCCTGAATATTTTGTTATACACATATATGTTGGAAATGTCCTTCTGAGTTCAGTTCCAAGTGGGGGAAAAGACACATCAAGTGGGGCAGGGAGGGGATCTTAGCTAACTTTGTAGGTTGTGTGCCTTTTGAGTCCCAAGCTTGGTTGAGCTCCCTGATGCCATGTGGTGTGTTTCTATAAAGAGTTAATGCTACCTTTGTTATGTAGAGTAGAGTAGCTCAGGCATTTTAATGGCTCGTTGACAAAGGTGGGGGCTATTAAGAGTGAGTCTGTTTCCTGCCTAAAACATATTTCTCCATTTCTTATCCAGGGAAATATAATATTCTGCCTTTTCAATATTTCTCAGAATGTTTCATTCTTCTAGGAGAGGGGTGGGTACTAACTTCCTACAGATATATATTTATACAGTAGATACAAATATATTAGTACATTTTTATTAAATGTAATATTACATATTATATGATTATTCACACACCCACACAATTTATGTTTTGTTACACAGACATATACCATGAATATCACATTAAACCCTAGAACATTTTCTGTAAAAGGACTTTAAATGTTAGGCACTAAAATTAAAATGATGGGTTGGTGGTTCAGGACAGAGCCCAGTCCAGTTTTCACTAGTGGAAGCTCTCTCTACACAGAATAACAAAGATAACTTTGCATTGGTCCTGCTATCACTATTATCAGTCTCAGGTTTGTGTATACTCTAAAGTCAGTCTTCAAAGTTGGATTGAAAGCTAATACTAATGATTGCAGCTTGCTCTCATTTTGCCTGTAGCAGGCTTATGAAACCTTTGAGGTAAAAAGTATTAAGTAGCTGCCTTTAAGAAAAGAGGCTTATTCTGCCCTTTTTACCAACACGGGGAATAGCCAACCTATAAGCATCAACAAATGATTTTTAAAAAATCAAGGGGTAATGCAGCTTGAATTATTTAAGAGGGTCTTTGACTGACGAGGGAATCGTTTATGCTCCCCAGTATAGGATGTTAAGTAGGGCTTAATGCAGCCCATCGCTCAGTGTCTTCCTTCTGATCACAGCCTTGAACAACCAAGGACCTCACAACAAAACAGGCTTATCAGCCATGTCTTGCAGCCAGCCTAGTATCATGCCACTCAGTGGTGGGATTCAATAATTTTTACTACCAGTTCTGTGGACATGGCTTTGTGGGCATGATGTGGCTTTGTGGGTGTGGCAGCAGGAGGACACTGCCAAATCCCCATTCCCTTCCCAACCCACTAACCTGCTTTCCAGTTCCAATCTCCTGTTCGGGGCAACAAAAGAAGATTAGCTGGAAGGCAGCAGTGGCCGTGCGCAGCCTATTTGCCAGTTCTCCAAACTACCATATTTTTCAGAGTATAAGATGCACCTTTTTCCATCCCAAAAGAGGGTGAAAATCTGGATGCATCTTATACACTGAATACAGCATTTTTGGCCTCCCGAAACCCTGCCCCTTCACCAAAATGGCCATGTATAGCCTTTAAGAGGCTTTCAGAGTGCTGTTGGGAGCTGGGGAGGGCAAAAATGAGTGAAAAATGGGCCGCTTTTTGCTCAATTGTGCCCCCCAGCCCCAAGAGCACTCTATAGGCCTCCTAAAGGTTATGCATGCCCTTTTTTGGACAAAAAATGAGCCCATTTTCGTGAAAAAATGGCTGGGTTTTTTTTTGCTCCCCCCCCCCCGCCCCCCCGAGCACACTACAAGCCTCCTGAAGACTATTCATGTTTTCGTGAAAAACAGGCCATTTTTGGGAGGTCTGCCGAGTGCAAAAAGTTTTTTTATTTATTTGCCTCTTCAAAATCTTGGTGCATTTTATATTCCGGTACATCTTATACTCCGAAAAATATGGTACAAAATTTCCACTACCAGTTCTCCTGAACCTGTCAGAACTCGCTTAATACTATCTCTGATGCCGCTTCCTGAATTTGAAAATCCCAAATATGCCTCCAAGGTTCAACATCCTCTCTCCACGTGTTGTTTTGGAAGAGTAGCTTTTAAAGGTTTTAACCTAAATGTTATCCGAAACCATGTAAAATCTGCTACTGTATTGTGAGATTACAAGTGTACCGGTTTCTTAGAGTAAATAAAAGGGTGAGGGTCTATAAACTTTTGCCATGGATGACTTTCCAAAGTCCATTAACTTTGGATGGATGTTTTGCATAAAATCATAATATAGCTGTTAGAGATTTATCCAAGAGCACTTTAGTTATTAAGATAATTATAAAGTCAATTAGATAGAGTAAGTAAAGAAAAAGAATTAATGAGTTAATTAATTCAACTACCATCTCTTCACTAATGGAAAGCATCTGTCACCCGAAAAAGAAAGAGTTGACATCTTCAGATGATTCCCCTCCTTCCTGCAGGCTTCTGTCCACTTGCCCTCATCCCTAGATCAAGCCCAAAGACATTTTTACATATCAATTAACTATGGCACCCATTGTTATCAAGTAACTTTGCGAGTATAGAGATGCATCACAGTTGCAGGCAGGAATGTTTTAAGAAAGCAAGGTTGTTCAAATGATGCAATTAATTAGAAAATGAGAGTAAATGGAAGAAAACGAAATGAAGCTGGAAGTGTTTCAAACAAATATATATGTACTTTGAGGGAAGGAGAAAAACTGCAGCAACTGAGACAGGATTAACCTTTGACATTAATATCAGAATAAAGCCAAAACCTTTTGTCAGACTATTCATTGGATGTAAAACCAGCACAGCTGCCTCACTATCATGCCACGACTGGAGAAAGAATTAAACAATTGCAATTAATTATATATTCTGAAGAAAATCTATTTCTGTGGTCCATAAAGTCGACAACTTGATGGCATGTAATCGGTTTTTTTTAAATTGGTTCTTTCCCTCCTTTAAGTGTTCCTTTTCACTCTACAATTTGATATGGTACTGCTAGCTGTGTGTAGGACCCAGAATAACTTGTAAATAACAACCTTCTTCTTTGCGCCACAACCATTTGGCTGCCAATGCTGCCTGCATGTTTGGAAAGGATATATTTTGCTACCCAGAAGTTGAATTCCCACTGTAATCCTTCCCATAATGACATAGTTATGAGCTAAATCTCTATATTAGAAATGTACCATTGTGGAGATCAACATAAAGCCCCATTAAGTCAGAGGCTGGATGCCACAGCTGTGCCCAAATCCAGACTTATCTTCTCTCCAGAGACATTGAGTTCAACTGAGAGAGGCAAGGGCAAGGGCAAGAACCTAATGCAGCACACAGGAGAAAGCAACGCGACTCTGATCCCTTGAGGTTTCTAAAAGGTTTGGCCAGTCAGAAAGTTTCAAAATGCTTACCAACTTCTGGTGTTGTTCTTGCATTTTTTTTTCCAAACCTTCTGAGGCTAAAGGGAACTATTTAATCACACAGGTCCAGTAGTTGACAGTAGTATATGCCTCACTATATTGAGAACCGTAGTGGGTATTTATAAAGTTCCTTTTTCATGCTCATGAGCTTTGCACAAGACGATTTCTCCTAGAACAACTTTTCCCTGTCTCTTATTCTTCAGATATGTTGGGTTGCAATCCTAAATTTCTTACTGGGAATTCTGGGCATTGCCATCCCAACACATCTGAAGGGCATCCATTTGGGGGGAAAATGTGGATATATTGGATAAATACAAAATTAATTAAATAATTATTAAATTAATAATTAATTAAATCAATTACTGTTCCTCCTCTGCAGACTGTAATTTTTAAAAAAAGCTATTCAACATTGTGCTTGGGGATATTCTTGCATATACCATACAAATATGTTGACATTAGCACCATCCAGCAAAGAAATTAAAGTGTGAAGACTAGAATAATTACAAAGAGTTCATTTTTACATATTCAAGTATATACTTCATATTGTTCCACTAGAGTGGTCTGTTTATGATGGTTTGTCAGTCTTTCAATTGACATGTATACCATAACACAGTTCTTTCACTTCACCCCAGTCATTGGTGGGCTACAGTACCACAGTTCCTAGGCAGTTGGCCATGTACTGGTGCCACATAATCCTATGGTGCTTTAATGCCTCGCTTATCATAACAAAAGTTTTTGTGGGTTTAGCTTCAACAGATGCATACAATATTGTCCTGAATAAGAAGTCTGTGGGCTAGAAAACAGTGATTCTGTTAAATGAAATAGTGATACTCCTATTAACAGTGACTAGTTGCAAAATAATTCTTAATCTGATATATGCATTATTCCATTAGTAAGGTATTTAGCAGAGTGATTTAATCTATTGGTAATACTGCTCATGAATTTTGACCTGGTTGCTTTGTAATGAAATCATCTTTTATAACACCAGGAGTCATTCTGAGCTGAGTACTTGCAAAAAGTAATTTCTTTTGCTCAAAAAATGCTACATTGAAGTGGTTTGAGAAATGTCCTGGGAAATTGAAGGGTCCTTCAGCTGTTGTTCTTATCTTTGATGTTACCATTCCTGATGTCAAATTTGTGACATTTGGTAGTTGTTTCTATAAACATGCCAATTTCTTTTAGCTAAAAAGCAATGGGGCATTGCTGGCACATGATGGGATGTGTCACCTCGGATAATGAACAAGTGTATGAACAAACCATGCTATTGCTGATGTTAATTGCAATAAGGATATTAGTAGCATATATATATATATATATATATATATATATATATATATATATATATATATATATATATATATATATATATATATATATATATATATATATATATATATATATATATGTTGTTGTATTTGTGCTGATAAATAAATAAAGGGAGACTAGTATAGATCTATTTCAAGCTATTTAACCTCATCAGCTATATATATATGTGTGTGTGTGTGTGTGTGTGTGTGTGTGTGTGTGTGTGTGTGTTTTATTTGTGCTGATAAATAAATAAAGGGAGATAAAAAACACAAATATAACAAAGGCAACAGTAAAAATATTGGGTTTCTGTCGTGATGGACTCTTGTGACAAGCCGATAGACAGATGATGGAAGCAGTTAGCTTCCTCCCATAATTGGGGCTTACCAGGGGTTGTAAAAAATAAAAATAAAATAAAAAATCTTATATATATATATATATATATATATATATATATATATATATATATATATATATATATATATATATATATACACACACACATATACACATACACACACACACACACACACACACACACACACACACACACACACATATATATATATATATATATATATATATATATATATATATTCTATTTCCATTCTTAAATTAATAGCTGGAAAAATATTTAAAATATATGCATAATTTATTTATAAAAGAGAACCACATATAGAGAATCATTAGAATTGAAATATTGCAGGAATTTCATTTTTTTAAATAACCAATCCACTGCAACTAAATATCACCATCACCAAGAAGGATCCACCACTTTGATTTTTTTAGCCACACTTTCTCCAAAAGGCATGCTGTTGATTGCTTCCACTCTTCTGGGGCATTGCCAGCTCCATTGCTACTACCATGTTGCTAGCCACCAAATAGCTAAGCAGCATGCCAGGCTCCTCAGTTATGTCCCACAATTATTTTAAGGTATGAATCTAGCCTGCCCTAGATTCTATTCTGAAAGTTTGCTAAAGAAGAGAACAGAAAAGCTTGAAATCTACATTGGCAGGAGGTCTAGGGAGTTACAACACCAAGTTGGGGCTTTCCCATATAAGTCCATTGAAATATAATGAAAACTGCATGTGTGAAATAGTACTCATAAACCAGCAAATTAATGAATGATTTGAAATTGAGAGTAAACTAACATCTTTAAATGAAGAGTTGCTTCAGAGTATATAATTAGGGCTCTCTATTGGTATTTTGCTGTTATTTTGATGGTATAATTTTGCTATATTGTTGCAGAAGATCTGTTGTCTTGTTCCAGGCTTCAACTTTGCAGGAGTATTGGGCAAAACATGCCATGAAGCAAGCAGATCACAGATTTCAGGACCTTGGTCAGCTCCAAATAATGCAGGTATGAATTTCTGCAAGCTATTCAAAGCAGCAGAGAAAGATGTTTCAATACTGTACAAGCTGCAGATTGTACTCCATGTAAGTCAAAGACGAGAACAATTTACAAAGGAATTGATGGCCATGCTGACTTTTGGGTTTCTCTTGCAAAGCTTGTATTACTGGGGGTTTCAGTTTTCCTGAAACGATACCAACTTCTCCTGCAAGCTAACATTTAAATATCACCAACAAATATCCATTACTTTCATTCCTATTCATGTTTCTTCCTTGCCATTTATTTATCCAATATTATTGCAGATTTATTTTCCATAAGTAGATTAACATACTATATGAAGCACACCTGTTCCACTTAATTCATTTAATATTAACTGACCATTCCAAATTAACAAAATGCCTTAACTTACATAGTAATACATAGATATTTCCATTGCTTTCAATAGCAGTTAGACTTATATACCGCTTCATAGGGCTTTCAACCCCCTCTAAGCGGTTTACAGAGTCAGCATATCGCCCCCAACAACAATCCGGGTCCTCATTTTACCCACCTCGGAAGGATGGAAGGCTGAGTCAACCTTGAGCCGGTGAGATTTGAACCGCCGAACTGCAGATAACAGTCAGCTGAAGTGGCCTGCAGTACCGCACCCTAACCACTGCGCCACCTCGGCTTTCAATGCAAGACTTGTAAAGACTTCAATCAAAAACAAGGTAAGGGGAATATCATTTTGTTGATACTCTTGAACCTCTCATCAGCTTTTGATACTGTTGGCTACTGAAATGCTTAGTAATAGCAATAGCATTAAGACTTATATATCACTTTACAGTGCTTTACAGCCCTCTCTAAGCTCTTTAAGCAGTTTACAGAGTCAGCCCATTGCCTCCAACAATCTGGGTCCTCATTTTACCCACCTCAGAATGATGGAAGGCCGAAGCAATCTTGAGCCTGGTGAGATTTGAACTGTCAAAATGCTTAAGAAGCTTGAAGGGCCCTTTGTGATGGTTTAGCACTTATATTTCAGGGCCACCAGAAAATAGAACTGGGAAGCTTCTATTTAATCCCTGAGAATTATCCCACAAGGAGTACCCCACAAAGTTATATTTTGCCTCATGTGTAATTTAATACCGATAGCCATTGTTTAAGGACTGAGTTATTTGGCAATCATTCACATTTAGGATGGGGATAAAAATGAAATTTACAATCAGTCCTCACATCTATGACCTTTGCAGGTCTGTAAAGCAAAAGAAAGCTGAAGTAAGATCATAAGCACATTTGTGGTTTTACTTAGCAACTGCTTTGCTTAACGCTCAAGTTGCTGGCTCCAGTTGTGGTTGCTAAATGAGGACTGCTTGTATTTATATTAAACTACTTACAAAATCACTCACAGTGTGGTATTTTGTCATCAGAACACTAATTTCTATCAGCTTTTTTTTCTTCAAAAAGTTCAGGACTGGGCATTTGCAAGTATCAAAAGTCTCCAAATTGTACAAGACTGGGTGAAGAAAAATAAGCTGAAATTAAATGCAGATGAAATAGATTTGTGATTGGAAGGATGGACCTTGGAAATTCAGGAGACACTTTGATTTGGAGTTCTGCCCCCTTAAATTCCAGGTCTGTAATCTGTAGACCCTCTTGGATTCAGCATCAACATTGAGCAGTCACATAACTTCAGTGGCAATAAACCAGATGCTTCATTGCCTGGAGAACAGAGACTGCCTCATGTGCTGCCAGTCTCATGGTTGGATTCCAGCCCATGCATTTACAATGGTTCAGAATGTGGTAGCACAAATAATAAAAGCCACACATAACCCCTATATTGGAACAGCTTCTTGGGTTACCTAGTTGCCTTCTAAGCATACTAAGTCTGATAATATATTCAAGACTTCTGTAGTAGAATCAGTTATATGCTTCATGCCTTCTATTTATATAATTTCCTTCAAGTGTTGTCCTATTCTCCCATCAGCCTTTTACAAAGGAAAGCAAAGAGCTCTTGTGCTTCATGCAGAAATGTAGGATGTAAGACATGTCAGGCTAAAACAGTGTCTTTAGACAGACCCACCTGATTGCATTTGACCTTGGTCCTTTTTTTCATTATGAATGCGTCTGAGCCCAGAATGGATTCACAAGCAACTGAGCAGAAAATCTGATGTGTGCAGAAGCATTAATTTTCTGTACATACCAGATCAGCACTGCTGCTAAACAATGTGCCCCTCAATCCAATTTAGACAAGCAGCATCTCCAAGAAGAAACGACAGGTAGCACGCGTCAGATGGAAACTCAAAGTGAAAGCCATAAATTAGAACTACCCAAAGACGCCTGCTGAAGTGGGAGATTATTCAGACTTTTAATTTTCAATCCCTTCTCATTCAGAAGGCAATACATGAAGAGCAATTTATCTTTCGATAGGGCTGCTTCAAATTTGGGACAAACAAGAGAGATGCGTGACAATTAGAAGCATTCAACTGAAGACATGATGTGGATACATAAAATTTTATACGCCAGCAAAAGAATCGGCAAGGGACTGAATAAATTACTGGCATTCTGTGAAAAATTCTGAAAAAGGCGTTTTCTGTTACAAGCCAGGGCACTTAACAATCAGAAGTGCTTTAGATCCCTAAGGGTTTACAAGCTCATTTTTCCATATGCTAAGGAACATTTTTAGACAAAAAAAAGGCTTACAGAAGTTATGAGAAATAGTGGCTATTTTTTTCCAGGGAAATGAATAGCAAGGAGCAGACAATTTTAAACTAACAAATAACAATAAAAATAACATTTCCCTGCCATGATCTACTTTTTTCCAATTTGCTCTAAGCTTGTTTCATTTTGTTTTTCAGCTACAAGTTCCATGTACATTTATTGTCATGACATACATTCATAATCCCTCGGGAAACATTCAATAGTCATGCAAACTAGAGAAATGGCAGACAGATCAAACTCCTTTTTCATGTTCTGAGAAGTTTTCCATTCAAAGTTGTTTCTACATAAAATGGAAAGGAGAGAACAAAGATCTTTATATCTGCAAACAATATACACAAGGCAGAACAACGAGCAGTGTCAAAAGTGGAAGCTTGCTTTAGATTTGGCTTCCAGATTTGGATTCCAGATCCTGAATTGGGCTCTTTGAGGAAATTTCAAATCCCAGCTGAATCCCAATGAGAAACTTTTGCAAATTTTTCATAATATTTCAGAGTGATTAGAAACTAAAGGTATAGATATTTTATTTGCTAAAACCTTATCAATTCTTCCACCAGGTTCTTCATAAAAAGAATACACTACTCACCTCCTTCTTAAAGGATGATGGAGAATAAAGAAAGGAGTGTCACATCACACAGTAATTTGAAGTAAAAGAGGGAGCTAAACTATAAATGAAAGTATGGTCATTTTGTTGTGTTTTTTTAAAGAATATAATTTCACTTTTTCTAGAGTTCCCAATTTTTTAAAGCTACCTTGCATATTTGATTGGTCATTTTTCTTCCAAGAAAGAGTTTGATCACTGAACAAGTTTCATTGCATCCACAAAACATTTATTAGTATTACATTGTTGGGTGAGTAAATGTACGGAACCACATTATTTTAACACTTCCCACCTCTGCATAGTTCCAACTATTCATCTGGATACCATCATCCTGGTGTCCATTCTTTCATAAAGTGACAATATAACAGCAAGCAATAATGGGTTTCTTTTTAAACAATTTAAAATGTCTTTAGGATTGTTTGTAACATATTCTTTGATCAAATTATAATCCAATCCAGAGCCTGTCTATTGCCTCTAGTTCAGATATAACTGTAAGAGGACTATAATCCCTTTAGCAAAGTAAGTACCACTTCTGAATATCTGCAGGAAGTTACTATGAAACTATCAAGGGTGTTATTATCCTTCTTAGGATTTTACTCTATTCCTTAAGAACAATAGAATTATTGAAAAGTAATTAATAAATAGAACTACTGAAGAATAAGAGTAAAATCAGAGAGAGAGAGAGAGAGAGAGAGAGAGAGAGAGAGAGAGAGAGAGAGAGAGAGAGAGAGAGAGATGAGAGAGAGAGATGAGAGAGATCCTATGTTTCCCAAAAAATAAGACCAGGTCTTAAAAATAAAAATAAAATAAGACCAGGTGTCTTTTTTTTCCAAGTATGGGAAGCCCACTTCTTCTGCTTGCTTGCTCTCATACAAGTATAAACAATTTTAGAAACTAACCACTCTCTTAAAATGCAGCAAATAATATCTACTTTCTGCATCTTTAAAGCAAATCTTTAAAGCCTTGTCATTCATTCTTGGGCAGCAAAGAGTTACCAGAGATAACAAGATACCTATTTTAATAATAAACCAGCTTCATATTATTTTACTTTGAGCAGTGTTGATCTTTAATCCCTTCAAATGGTGTCCTAGAATTTAATTTTTTTCAAGTTTTTCTCTGTTCCTTCTCATAAAATTCTTCAAAACTTTAACAAGTCTCTTGTAAATCCAACATAGAAAAGATATCCAGGTCATTTTTTTAGTTTATTATTATTAACACATCAAGCAGTTTCATTTGTATATCCAGATTAGCATCCATATCATGCCAACCTGTTACATTAAAATCCACTTTTACAACAGATAAAATGTGTTCCTCTTCTATAATATCTAAACACAATCTAGCCAACAAAAAAGAAACTTTTAAAATTAACCTCTGGGTCCATTGTTCACAAATATCCTTCAGTATATCCAATGATGAAGTATTTTGCTCCATTCTATATTAAAGTTGAATGTAAGTGTTGTTCTCCCTTACTTGCAATTTTTAATTCCTTCTGTTTTCCTCTAGTGTGCAACCTTAAAAGTCATGCATTTTTTAAGAATTCAAAACAATGGCATTTTTCCACAGGAATTGTTTTTTATATTTAATTTCAAAATCTTATTTCAAATTCATCGGGACCCTTAGTCAATTTGTAACTTTCCAGAATCAATATTCCAATTATCCTTTTGTTGTTTATTCAAAAAAAAATGTTGAAAGTCCCTAAACGTATATTTAAAAGAACATTATCAGTCCAAATTTGGTGTGGGGAGAAAAACCAATAAAAATAAAGAGAATTTTGAAAATGGAGCTGCCCAGAAAAAAATATCCCATCTGAACATGTACACACCATTGCTGTCTTTTACAGAATAAAGTATAAGAGTCTCCCAGGACCATTGCTGGTCAAAAGGTTGGAAACAATTCTTGAAATGATGCTGTGCATTCTTTCCCCACCTTGTTTTTACCTGCAGAGTTGCTATCATTCTTGGACACATGCCTTCTATCACACAAAAACAAGGCAATCCATCACTGTCATATCATTTATCATTCCAAGTTGCTTCTACAGAACATTTTATTTTCGGGGAAAGTTGCTTATTAACATCAGAGCTGCCTCAGCGAACTCACGAGACATCAGAGTCAGAGTTTAGGCTGTTGTCGTAGATTGACTAATGGCCAGTTGTAGTCCTAACTGGATTCTGCAGATCTATTATATATATGAAACCTGCACTAGCATATCATTCCATGTGTGCATGTGGGGAATTGGGAGTTATTGGTTGTGGTTTTCATATCTTTGAAATGTGGATTATGTGCCTGAGAAAACATGGGACAAATCTTTTTATTGGTGCTTTGGAAGGACATTTTTTTGTGCTTTCATTTGAGAATTTGCCTTGAATTTAATTTTTTAAGACAGGGGTGTCAAACTCAAGGCCTGTGGGCTGGATTCGGCCCATGGGTGCTTAAATCTGGCCCATGGGGCCACTCTGGAAACAGCAAAGGGCGGACTCGCAGTGCCTCTGCCAGCAAAAGCAGAGCTCAGGAGGACCATATGCGGCTCTTGCGAGCTGTGTTTTCGCTGGCAGAGGGTTCCAGGAGACCATCATAGCCAGAAACACAGCTCAGGAACCTGTTTTCGCTGATGAGCATTCAGGCCACCATAGGCACCCCTGACAAGAGTGACGTCAATCTGGCCATACCTTCCCCAGCCCCCCAGGTCAAACAAATGCAGCCCTCAATGAAATCAAGTTTGACTCGCCTGTTCTAAGATGTCTATTGCCATTTTTGAAATGGTGTTTTGTCACTGGCTAGTTTGTTGCTTTGTTTTGAAAAAAACAAATCCAACTGTTCTGTTCACTGGTCCCAAGAGTTTGTGGACTCCTAAGCACATCTTAAGTACTAATGACATTATAGAAGCCATTACTCCATGGGGCAGAAAGCGAACCATGATGTGCTACTCCCAGCGCAATGCTTGGGTGAAGCTGATAAAATGGAAGATGCAGCCCCAGGAATGATGATATTTATACATTTATTTATAAATGTATTATTTATACATTCATCCCAAACCCACTTTAGAAACAGTCGTAGCAATCAAAGGACTCAATTTTCTTATTGTTGTTCTTGCTCTGCTGTTCCTTGATTGAATGATAGGTTAAAGGTGCTCTCCCTTTGTTGTGGCCCACCAGAGGCCAGTGTGGCTGACGGCATATTCAGACAATGAGGAGGTTGGGGAGGAACATAGGCCAGTCCTGGAGTCTGTGGAAGGCTCTGATGAGGGCTCTGTGTCAGAGGCAGAGATGGGGTCAGGGCCATCCAACAGTTATCAGCTGCCTTCGGAGTAGGAGATAAGTGGGGCTGAAGAACAGTTGGAGCATGTTGCTGATGTGCACATGCACAGAGCTGTCAGAAAGGAACAATTAAGGAACAGAGGTCAACTTAGGAGTAAAGGCACAAGGGGATGTTGAATGGACGCTCCCATAGGGAATAAATAGGAGAGAAAGAGGAGTGGTGTTTGCAGGAGGCAATTAGTTCGTATTATTAGTGGGAAGATTTGCTTATCTGATAGACTCCTTGCCAAGTATTTCCTTGTACAGTGTGAAGCCATCGGCATAGCAACTATCCAAGGACTGATAAGGTCAATTCTCCCTTGAAAGACTGTTTGCTAGAACTTTGCTGGAAATGAATACTAGGAATTCACATTAGCCAAATAAAAAGGAGTTTTTTTTCAGAACAAGGAGTCTGTTTCATGATTTGGTGAAGCCTAGGTCAGAACACCTTTGCTTCCTAAAGGAAAAATAGAATTTCCTTCCTTTCTTTTCCTTTCTCTCACCCTGAGGTCAGATGCAGACGTTCTGTTGATGCATGTAATTTTATTAATAAGCTTGAGTTTTTGAAGCTCCTGCGTGTAAATGCTTGAGACCTTAAGCCTTTCTTCTACTTCCACCCATGTATTCTGCTAAATATGGACCTCATAAAGGATTCCAAGCAGTATCGGCTGAGAAGTTCTCCTGCAGTACCTTCCCGGAGCATTACATTTGTGTGAACTGTCTTCTTACCTTCAGGTAATTGGAAAAGATTGCCCTGTGATTGAAACTACATTCTGTGAGTCATTTATAGTTAAACTAGCTTTCCTTCCTTCCTATCTTTGGAGATTTACATTACTGAACGAGCCAAAAGACTGTCAGGCTCAGGAGAGAAACCATATTAATCTATTATGCATTCGGAACTGTGAGTTTAGGCAGGAGGACATTGATAATTCTATTCTACCATGTTATTCCAAACTAGGTTTTTTGAAGTTAATGCAGTAGTTAAAACGGGAAGAAGCATCTGCATAATGCTTCACATCAAAGCAACTTCATGCTATCGCACGTACCTCCTCTCAAAGATAGAATTGCTTCCATCAGCTCTCTTTTGATAATAAATGCGAAGGGAACAAAGCAAGCACAGGAGAGTATAGAGCTGGCAAGAGAACAGACTCACCCGGATGGCTAAGCACAATTAGAAAATCCAGGACAATTTTGCAGAGGACAACAAAAATAGTTTTGATGGGGGAAGGAAATATCAACTTTCCCAGCCTTCGGGCAGACAAAATAGAGTTCAGGAAAAGACCTCAAGCAGAGAGGAAAAGGGAAGGGAGGTGGTGTGCAGGACAAAAAGAAAAAGAAAATAAGTGTTGGTTGATTATATTAGAAGATGTTAGTTGGATAAGCAGGCCTGGAACTCTCATTTCAGAATTGGCACCTGAAAAATTATGTCAAATAGAGGTGATAAAAGCCTATGATATCAAGCAGACAAATTATGAATTACTGACTGGTTAAGTAGAGAATATAAATAGGTTGGCAACATCATAACATGATATAAGGTTACCAATATCCATCCTGGCTCTTGTTGACCTTTCATCAGCATTCAATACTATCTCAATCATGATATCCCTCTTGGCCAGTTCTAGGAGTTGGCGTGAATGGCACTGTATTGAGCTGGTGCTCCTCCTTCCTGTGTGGTTGGTTTCAGACAGTGTTGATAAGTGAGGAGGTATGCAGGCCTTGGCCCTCCTTTGTGGCGTGTCCAAGGGCTCAGTTCTCTCTCCTCTAATATCTACATGAGGTGCCACTGGATGAGGTGATACAATACAATAGCAGAGTTGGAAGGGACCTTGGAGGTCTTCTAGTCCAACCCCCTGCCCAGGCGGGAAACCCTATACCATTTCAGACAAGTGGCTATCCAACATCTTCTTAAAGACTTCCAAGATTGGGGCATTCACAACTTCTGGAGGCAAGTTATTCCACTGATTAATTGTTCTAACTGTCAGGAAATTTCTCCTCAGTTCTAAGTTGCTTCTCTCCTTGATTAGTTTACACCCATTGCTTCTTGTTCTACCCTCAGGTGCCTTGGAGAATAGTTTGACTCCCTCTTCTTTGTGGCAACCCCTGAGATATTGGAACACTGCTATCACGTCTCCCCTAGTCCTTCTTTTCTTTAAACTAGGCATGCCCAGTTCCTGCTACCGTTCTTCAAATGTTTTAGTCTCCAGTCCCCTAATTTGTTGCTCTTCTCTTCACTCTTTCTAGAGTCTCCACATCTTTTCATCATCTTGGCAACCAAAATGGAATGCAGTATTCCAAGTGTGGCCTGACCAAGGAATTATAAAGTGGTATTAACACTTCACGTGATTTTGATTCTATCCCTCTGTTTATGCAGTCTAGAACTGTGTTGTCTTTTTTGGCAGCTGCTGCACACTGCTGGCTCATATTTAAATGGTTGTCCACTAGGACTCCAAGATCCCTCTCACAGTTACTACTATTGAGCAAGGTACCACCTATACTGTGCGTTTTGTTTTTCTTGCCTAAATGATCCATAGGTTTGGGTAACATATCATCAATATGTCAATATTTAATATGTAGATGTCACCCAGTTATTACAGGCCCCTTGTGTGATGCTGTAGATATTGACATCCCCCCCCCATCAGAGTCTGAATCTGTGGAGCAAGATGAGCCTGAACTGGAGCCAATGGAGGTCGAGTAGGCGGCTTCGGAGGAATATGTGGAAGAGCAGGCAGAGTCAGGCCAGGGACTTGTAGGCAGGGAGGAAGTAGGGAAGGATGACCAAGAGAGGCTAAGCAGTGAACATGAGAGACAGAGCTCAGGCAATGAGCAAGGAACAACCCCTCCTGATCCTCGAGCATGGAGAGTGGAGAGAAGGCAAGAACAGTGCAGACTGACCTCACAACTCAGGAAGAGAATGCCCTGTCCCTCTTCACAAGGCACACCTGGGGACTGAGACTTAAGGAGACGCTGTGGGGAGGGTGAGGAACAAATGCTGGATTCATGGAGTATTGAGTGCCATTGCTGACATTTGAAGTTTCCTGCATATCATGCTTTCTTTCTGGCTTCCTGGAGTAATTGCCTGGTTCCTTTGCTTCCTGGATTCATTGACTTGTCCTGCTGTATTTATTGCTTTGCAGCCATTGTGCTCACAACATTATGCTGGACTATTTGCAGCCAGAGACTGCTGGAGGGGTGTGTGGATGTGGGTGTGTGTGTGTGTGATCACTTTGCTCTGGGATGTGTGAGAAATGTGGGAGCATTTGGGGAATTTTGGAGCAATAAAGGGAAGGTTTGAATTGTCAGATGACTGTGTCTCATAGGGACTCCAGAAAAGAACCTGGTTGGACCATGTCTTTGTCCACTATGCCATTGCTAAACTGATAAAAAGAGAAAGGCCAATGAATCTCATGAAGCACACGGAGAAACAAGACATGGAGGGAGAATCCTCATCATCTGCCTTTTGGAAAACCACCATTTTGAAGCTGTGGAGGTTAGAGTGCGGTACTGCAGACTACTTCTATTGACTGCCGGCTGCCTGCAATTTGGCAGTTCAAAGCTTACCAGGCTCAAGGTTGACTCAGCCTTCCATCCTTCCGAGGTGGGTAAAATGAGGACCCAGATTGTTGGGGGCAATAGGCTGATTCTGTAAACTGCTTAGAGAGGGCTGTAAAGCACTATGAAGTGGTATATAAGTCTAAGTGCTATTGCAATTTGTGACTGGTCACGCCCAGCATGACCATCATTTGATAAATGACCAGATCTCTAGCCCAGTGGCAATTCTTCCAAAATTCCAAATGTTCCTATCAGTCCTATGACACAGCAGTTCACCTTTTCAATTTAAATACTGTAGCTACTGTATCATAAGCAAATACAGTAGTAAGAAAACATTTCATTTCACTCTTCTTTTATGGGCTTTTGACAAATGAGAGTGTAAGGACATTAAACCAGTAAAAGAGTTTTGAGATGTTTGGTCTCGGGACAAGTGTAAAACTGAAGCGTTGCAGTGCAAGTATAAATCAATGTCTGGTTGCTTCTTTGTGTACTCCTTTGATGTTCTCGTTCTGAATTCTAATGAATGTCTTGTCTCAGGATGAGTCAGACAGATCTGTACACAACTCCAAATCCCTGTATTCCCCCCCCCCAAAAAAAACAATGTCTAGGAATCTCCAACTTAGTTGATTCTTGCACAAATGAGATCAGGATTTCTCTTCTCCCTAATGGCAAGTCCAACTCATTCTGACACTTTCTCTAATTTAACTAATGCAGCCTGTAATTTGGAGGTAGACAGAAAACAAGATGTATCATTTTCAATCAATGCTGTGTTACATGGGCTATAATTGGACTCAAGCTGCCTCGGGATCTTGGAATTCTCCCTTCAATCAGACTTTTCTGCAGTAAACCTCCCCAATGTAATGACAAAGATGGAATGGATGAGCTGTAATCATATGGTAATCGCATACGGTTCCTGTTGATATATGATACACACTGGCCTGGATAAATAAAAAAAAGGTACATGAATGGTACCTGCTCTGCACAGAATTAGGCATTACATTTGCACTGAACAAGCATTAACCTAACAATGTATACGACTGCAGAGATATCTGTATTAATCCATTTCTATTTTAGGGAAAGATCAAATCAATCTGGATCGCTTGGTGAACGGGGAATTGTTCTTTCACTTCCTACCCAGAAAAATTAGTCATAATCTTATATGCAAATTTGCCCCTTTGATTTCATTCAAAAATGTCCATTCCTAAGTTCTGCAAATTGAAGTCTTCCAGTTTTGAATAAATGGAAAGTATGAAGAATAGCAAACGGTTCAAGACTTGACACAGCTAAGCAATATCTGTCAATTTGCCTTCTGTAAGTCTTCATTTTCTTCTAGGCTTGTGTTCAGTTCCCTCTGCTTCCATATTTGGCACACTGACAAGTGTGCATGCTGCTCCATGTGAAAGTTTACGTGGATAAAAATCAATAAATATTGTGTATGGAATGCAATATATAAATATTTGTCCAAGGTTTTCCCCAATGAAACGGGGAAGGTGACATTTTCTTGGACTTAAGATTTGAGAAAAGGCTAAATCACTGCACACCTAATACAGTCTCAAGCAGCGCTCTACTGGATCTAGTCATCAGTCTGTTTTACAGTAGCCAAGAGGCCATTGAAAGTTCTTGATTTTTTTTTAAAAATGCACAATGACAAATTTTTACCTTGTAGTCTCTTTGATACAAACAATGACTTCATCCTTAGGGAGGTGAAGGAAGATTGAGCAGAGTCCTTACCCAGCAAAGTCTATTGATCTTTGTACTAGAGCAGTGGTGGCTAACCTTTTTGTCGTTGTGTGCCAAAAGCCCGCGCACCCATAATACAATGTGCGTGCAACACCCCGTGCACCCTGTCCCCCACACATGCATGTGTGAACCCCCTGAGCTCCTCCACTCCCCATTCATGAACCCATGACCCTCCCCCTTGTCCCGTTTTGGGCCTAGTAGGCCTCCCTGCAGTCTCCTGGGAGAAAAAAATTGGCCGCAGGAAGACACACCGCACACACACACACACTCCCCCCACCTCCATGCATGTGTACGTAACTCCTCCATGCATGTGCACGTGTCTCCTGCATGTGCCCCACCCAGGAGTGGGTTCCTGCCAGTTCTAACCTCTTCTTTAGAAGAGGTTCCACAAATCTACAGTGCCCATTTAGAACCGGTTCCAGCTCCCTCCCCTGGCCTGTCCGAACATCATCAAGATGAAGAGCGAGAGGAGGAATTCAGGGAGTTGAAGTCAACAAATCTTAAAGCTGTCAAGTTTAAACACCCCTGGGGGTTTTTTTCTAAAGGTTTAGGAGTGCAAGGGTCTTGTAACGTGGCAGCTTTAAGACTTGCGTGCTTCAAATGCCAGTGTTTCTGAGCCAACATTTTGGTTGCTAAGCAAGAGCGTTGTTAAGTGAGTTTCACCACATTTTACAAGTTGACCACACCCACCCAGTCACATGACTGCAAAGCCACTCCCACTCAGTCTCATGGCTGGCAAGCCACTCCCACCCAGTCACATGGCCAACAAGCCACTCCCACCCAGTCACATGGCCAACAAGCCACTCCCACAAAGCAGGCCACACCTATAGAACAGGTTCTAAAAATATTTGAAACCCACCACTGGCCCCACCCCTCACGCATGTACAGCAGAGACCCAAAAATCAGCTGGCTGGCTGGAGGCACATGCACAGTGGAGCTGAGCTGGGGCAATGGCTTGTGTGCCCGCAGAGAGGCTCTACATGCCACCTGTGGCACATGTGCCATAGGTTCCCCATCACAATACTAAAGTTTTAGCCTAGCTCCTTTAATTCCTTTAATTCTGAGGTGTCTTCTTTTGCACCTGGTTCTGCTTAGTGGCATTAGAGAAGAAATATACCACTGTTGAGCCTTGAAAGCTCCATTTCAAAAGATTGGGAGACATTAAAGCAGTGTTTCTCAACCTCAGGTTCTTTAATACATGTGGACTTCAGCTCCCAGAATCGCCCAGCAACTATGAGGCCCACACATCTTAAAGTTTCTGAGGTAAACTAACTGAGTTAAAGGGAAGTTAAAATCAAGGCACCACCACACAAAACTGCAAACAAAAAGACCAATGTGTTTCCCCTCTGAGGATTGCAAACACAGAACAAAAAAGGTGACTGACTCCATTATCTGCATCTCTATTCTAAAGGCAATCCTTGTCTTATGATCATAAGACATATCCTCTGATCCATCCAACATTAAAATAAAGTTTGCAGATGACACAACAGTGCTGGGTCTCATAACTGGAGGGGACAAATCAGCATACAGGGAAAAAATCCAGAAGGTATCCGCATGGTGCTCAAGAAACAACTTACATCTGAATACTAGTAAGACAAAGGAGATGGTGCTAGATTTCCGGAAGCACAGAAAGGAACCTGCCCCACTGTATATCGAAGGGGGCTGTGTGGAGAGGGTTTCCTCTTTTAAATTCTTGGGAGTGCTTATTAGTCAAGATCTCACCTGGAAAAACAACACGTCTCTGGTGATTGGAAAGGCCCAACAGAGACTTCATTTCCTTAGAGTCCTGCAAAAAAATCAGGTGGGACAATGGCTGATGACCTCTTTCTATCGGTCCACCATAGAAAGTGTCCTCACATATTGTATTACAGTATGGTATGCTGGTTTAACAGCTGCAGACAGAAAGGCACTACAGAGAGTAATCAATTCGGCACATGAAACCATTGGTTGCCCTCTGACACCACTGGATGACATTGCCAGATTTCGCTGCTTTAGCAGAGTAAGGAAGATACTCAGAGATGATTCACACCCTGGTCAGTGTCTCTTTGCACTTCCACCATCAGGCAGAAGACATCAAAGTATAGCCAGCCAAACAAACAGGTTTAAAGATAGTTTCTATCCTTAGGCTGTGAGACTTTTAAATACAACCACAATCACTCCATGCACACGCTAGTTTTTTCTTTTCTTTTCTTGTTTCTGTTATAATTTTGCACCAGTGAGGTTAAAACCAATTTTGTTGTATTTAAATACAATGACAATAAAGATTATACTTATACTTATAACTGGGACTGAAATTTCTATTACAAAACAATATGGTAATTGTTGTGGCCCAGCAGGAGCCATTGAAACTGCCGATGGACTCTGATAGCGAGGACCCCTATGAGTCTACTATGGAAGATGTGGCGTACCCTGGGCAGGGTTCAGACTCAGAGCAGGGACCAGAGAGGCTGGTTGGCCACCAGGAGGCGCCTGAGGCATGGAGCAGTGGGAAAGATCAAAGGGAGTTTGTCCCTGACGCCAGGGCGGAGAAACGGAAGCAGCAGTTACAGAGATAGACTCATAAGAGATAATCAAGCCCAGGTGGTTGTGGCTTGACGCTTCCCAAGAGAGTATATAAGAAGACACTTTGGGAAGAGTCCTTTTGCAGGACACAACCATTCGTAATAATCTGGAGAACTCCTTGTCTGGTCTGCCTTGTGTTCCCGTTTCTGTTGGAGTCTGGGTTGCTGCCAACGTCTTGCCAGTGAGTCGTGTCTAGGCTTTCAGCCAACAGGATTATAATTGCTGTGAATAAAGAGTGGCAAACAGCTAAGTCTGTGTCTGCGTTCATTACCAGATGGAGGGGGGGGGCAGAACAGGTAATTAAGTGAGTAGCATCTGATTTTACAATCTTATTTGCTGCGGCTGTTAAACAAATCCAGCTTTCCCCATTGACTTTGCTTGACAGAAGCTTGCTGTGAAGATCACAAATGGTGATCATGTGAGGCACACGCACCCCAGGCCACTGCAACCATTGCAAATACAAGTCAGTTGCCAAATGGCTGGCTTGTGATCATATGTCCACAGGGATGCTACAACAGCCATAAGTCACTTTCTTGGGTGCTATCATAACCTCAAACAGTCATTAAATGAATGGTCATAAATTGAGGACTGTCTGTACAACACACAGTACAATGCACAATCCAGATGCTACATGCTGTGGGATCCTCTAACTTCCTTCCAGATGCCTTTGCCAAATTATCTTGCCTAACCGTATCTATTACACAACATTCATGAGTTGCATCCATCCACCTGATGCCTCTTCCCCATCCAGATTTACCTTCTGCTTTTGAGTACTTCTTCTCTTCCATAAATGTTTCCAACCCTTTGTCCTCCTTGCTTGCCAGCCTCCAACCCATCAGTTTCTGCATTCTCTACATTCTCTTCCCAGTTTTCTACGGATCCTTTCCCCACACACACACCCCACCCCACACACACCATTTTAACACCTCGCTTCTCCCCCTGCAGTCTGCTTCTGAGCTGTTTACCGATTTTATCTTATTTTGAACACTTCCTCTTTGTAGCCTCTCAGATGGAAACTGGCTATTAGTCTTGGTGTTACAGCCCTCTCTACTGATCATGAAACAATTTACAGCTGTCTCTTTCATTTTTCTGCTTATAATTTTACCACACAGAGAAAAGTGAGGAATAAAATTCTATGAAACACATTGGTTTTAAAACTTGGCTCGCATGTGTGTGTGTGAGAGAGAGAGATGGGGGGATGGAAGGGAGGGAGGGGGAGGGAGGGGGAGGGAGAGGAAGAGGGGGAGGGGGACAGGGAGAGAGAGATGGAGAGGAAGAGAGGGAGGGAGAGAGAGAGATTGAATGATCATGTGTATCTTAGAGAAAAATAAACTGTTTAAAGATATTTAATTAAAAACAATTAAAAAGTGACCTTGCTACTTTGGATGCAGCCATTAACATGCCATTCAGAGTGCTGGAAACTGCCCTCCTGAGCCAGAGTTTAAGTACAAAATAATCAAATCGAACAAGGCTGAAGTGTGTTCCTTTCTACTACATTACCCCAGAGCAGTGACCCAGAATCAGAACTTCTGCTTCTGACAGCAGCTCCCTGAGACTACAGACAAAGAGGTTGCGGAAACAAGGTAAAACAGATAAACAGCTCGGAAAGACAGATTTCAAATTAGAAAGGTTAACTTGAAATCACGAAGACAAATCGTGGTATCCAGGACTGTCTTCATCAATAGAAGCTGTTACTTCCACAGGTAACATGGACTGCTGTGCAGACACATATATGTAAGTACTAACCTGTTGTTGGCTAATGTAAGAAGTAATCACAAACACACACACACATACCTCCTAGAAGAATGAAATATTTTGGGGAATATTAAAAGAGGCAGAATATTATATTTCCCCAAAGGAAAAATGGAGAAATATGCTCCAGCCCCAATTTCCTGCATAGTAAAACAGTTTCCAGCAGAAATCCCTAGAGATGGAAATGTTGGGCCCATTAAGAAAGCCAGGCCCAATCTATTCATAAGCAAAACATCTTCGGCTCCAGGGTGATGGGAATTAAGAAGGACAGGACATGACCTTCAGGACATATTACAATTAACCCACCACCATCAGAATAGTAAAAGATACCAGGCTCACTACATTGCACATCCCCCTGAAGCATTTCAAACACAAAACCCCAGTAACCTGTAAAGATCCATCCACTCATTCAGCCATTGGGTCAGCTGCCCCAGAACCACCTTCTGTTCATCAATCAACAGAATATTTATTTCCAATCAGTTTCTATTTTGTTTCTAGCACCTTTCTCCCAGCTTGGAACTGAACCAGGTGGATTCTTTTTCCAACATTAGGAAAGAGCAAATGAAACCAATGGAGCTTGGTGTAAGGGAGTATGTTGAGGACTGGAAGATTATCATGTCTTCATGTTTTATGCTGCTACAATCTGATTACTGGTTGTATCAGCCTCCATAAAAATCCGATAGCATGGAACTTAGGGTCCAGCTCATGCTCAGTACAGTTAATTCTCAATTTACAACCTTTCCTTTAGTGACAATTCAAAGTTACAGTGCCACTGGAAAAAAGGGGGGCTTAGGACTGCTTTTCACACACCAACAACCACTGTAGCATCCTCATGGTCATGTGATCAAAATTCTGCCGCTGGGCAAGTGGTTCATATTTATGGCGGTTGCAGTATCCCGGGGTCACGTTTTCGCGACCTCCTGAAAAGTAAAGTCAATGGGGAAGGCTGGTTCACTCAACAAGAAAAGTTGTAAGATGGGGCAAAACTCACTTAAAAACTGTCTCACTTAAGAACGGAAATTGGGGGTCGAGGCGCACCTGTACTAAGTGTAGATTGTCCTAATCAGCTGAATATTTAATGTGTATCAGATCTGAATTATGGATGACTATCAAAAAATTGCTGACTCATTATTGACTAGACTTAGATACTGTATGCTGATCACTTGAGGGTCATAGTGCCCAGGGCTATATAGGGCAGTGATGGGCAACCTTTTTGGCGTGGTGTGTCAAAAATCGGCAAAAAATCAAGCATGACTCGCGTTGTGTCACTTCGACAAAAACATAATTTTGCGCAATTTATAGTTTAAACTACAAAAATGTATAATTGCAATATATAATTGTATTTAATAAACCAAAAACAAATTATTTAACATACCTGCTTAGTAACTTCTTTGTTCATCAGTTGATTTCGTATGTTGCCCTTGATATTATTGAACTTGTTTGGGGTGCCGTGAACCAGGGCTGTGGAGTCGGCTGCTTCCAGCTCCACGTCCTCATCAACATGCCGCTCCAGCCCGCCCCTGCTATGAATATTCCTAGTGACGTGAGGGCAAAGAATATGAATATTCATAGCGGGGGCGGGCCGGAGCGGCATGTTGATGAGGACGTGGAGCTGGAAGCAGCAGACTCCACAACTCTGCCGTGAACTGAGATAAGTGTGGTGCGGTCGTAACTGACAGTCCCAGGAGTAGACTCTCTGTGCCGGCCTGACTGGAGAGAGGTGCGCACTGTTCCCGCGCTCCTCTCCGGCGGGTCCTCCCTTGCCACGCTGATGACGTGTGTGCGCACGGCACACACGCCTTACCAGCAGCCCCTGTGCTCAGAAAGGGGCGGCGGCGATACAGTAAGTGAGTGTGGGTGGGGGAGATCACACGCCCCCCCCCGCATTCCTCCAGCACAGATTCTTTCATCCTCGGCGGCCGTGCAGGAGCCGAGGATGAATCGCATGAAATCCTGTGCGTGTCACCCCAAATGGCTACGCGTGTCAGCACTGACACACGTGTCATAGGTTCGCCATCACTGATATAGGGTATTCAGGTAACTGCAGATTTGAGTCATTCTTGCCCTGAACAAGATTCCGCTATTCCAGCTGTTTATTTTTCCTTACCCCACAAATGTGCCGCTTCAGGCAAGCAACAGTTAAACTGCTTAGCCAAGAGATTCTACTTATTAAAATCAAAATAATACAATTCGCATATAGTTTCTGTCATCTGAGACTTTCAAAGAACTTTATAAATATTCATGTATTTTTTTAAAAAAACTGCAGTTATGCACAAACAACCATCACTCACAATAACTGCAGGGTTTGGAGTTATTAATCTCCCCCCCCCCCACTGCAGACTATCCTGCTGTATTTACATGGAAGTAAATCCCTTTCCTACAACAGTTCCCCTCTCCCCCCACCTAAAATAAGGAATAATTTCTAACCTACGTGTGCACATACATATTTGAGGGATCTTTAATTTATTTACAGGCTGGCTAGGTGCACTGGGCAGCCATAAATTTGTGGTTTTATGCTTACTAAATTTAATTGTATCTATAGATGGGTTTTTATTTATTTTCTCTCCACCCCCACCTTGATTAGGTATTCATGGTGTGGGTAAACTGGTTTTCTCAAGCTGATCATTTAGCCATGCTGAGTAGGAGTTGAAATCCCGGAATGTCTGGATACCGGAACCATCATTTAGCTGTAGGGGTTTTATGATTTCTAGCCACCACAACGTAATTTGGGATCAACAATGCTGTCCCCTGGAGACTGCTAGCAACTTGTGCAAACTTCAAGTCTTGCGCTGATGATTTGAAACTGGGATCTATAACTAGGAGAGAAAAGAGATACACTAACTGCAACCTTTCCAAAACCAGCTTCATTAGAAGAATGGGTCTAAGCAGCAATTTTTAAAAATAAAAAATAAAAAAACTGTTTTTTATCAATAAGTTTCAACTGACGAAAGCTCTGGAATGAATGCTGCTAGTATTTGAGTACAATGCCTTCTGTTATCCCTTGGCCTTTCTCCATTGTGGTTGCTTTGTATTTTTAGCAGTCTTGCTATAAAACCAGTTGTTTGGGGTTGCAATTGTAACTGATCATTGCCATCCCAATAGACTCCTTCTTCTCTTCTCTTCTCCTCTCCATTCCACTCTCTTTTCATAGGCCCCTCCTTCCGCAACCAACTCTCTTTCATTGTGTTGCACTGCAGCCCCCATTATCCTTCTGCTGCAGCAGTTAGTTTAGTTTAGTTTAGTTTTAATAGATTTGTATGCCGCCCAATCCCGGAGGACTTCGGGCGGCTTACATAAAAACAGTTTTAAAAAAACCAGTAAAAACAGTTGAAGATTTATTTTAAAAATTCTAATCAAACGTAACTGGAAAAGGTCTTCCAATGGGGAAAACCATTCTAGATCTTCAGATTCCTCTCATTACAACCTTCTCTTCTTGGTCTCCTCTCTCAACTTCATTTAGCTGCAAAGCGATTTTCCTTCGTAATGTTCCTTTTGTCATTATTCTTAATCTATTTCCTTTCCCTCAATCATTCATTTCATTCAATATTTCCTTCCTTTTTCTTTTATCTATTGTGTTCTCCCCACCCCCACCCCCAAAAAACACCTTGTCTGGTCATTTTCTGCTGAAATAAAAGACTTCTTACCTTTAAACTCATTTTTGCACTTCATCTTCCTGTGATGTTAGAACTACTTAGAGCCTCAGTAGTGAAGTGGTTAGAGTACAGTACTGCAGGCTACTTCTGCTGACTGCCCTCTGACTGCAATTTAGCAGTTCAAATCCACTAGGCTCAAGGTTGACTCAGCCTTCCATCCTTCCAAGGTAGGTAAAATGAGAACCCAGATTGTTGGGGGCAATATGCTGACTCTGTAACCCACTTAGAGAGGGCTGTAAAGCACTGTAAAGTGGTATATAAATCTAAGTGTTATTGCTATTGCTATTTAGCCAATGATGAGAAGCCTAGGAGCTTTAAGAGCTAATACAGAAGTTTACAGAAGTCATAATATACAAGGGTCTTTGATAGATTGGCTCACGTGGTCACTGTGGGCTATCATTATCTTACATAAACTATATATCATTAGCTTTTTTTTAAAAAAGCATTTTAAAAAATAGCAGAACCAACATAATTTCAGCATGGTGAAATCATATCTTTATGCCATTTTCAGTTGAATTATCGTAGAGAATTGCTGTTTTAAAACAGTTTACTGTAAGAACCTTTTCATGTTTTCGTTTGCAGAAAATGTAAATGGAGCATCCATTTATTGCGTTTAGCTGTTCTATGGAGTGGAGGAGGGTTCTACATTTACAGTGGAACCAGAAAATGGCAATAAATGGATAGCAATTTGGTCATAAAATAACCAGTTATTACTTTAAAAATACAAAGAAGCCTCATTATGAGATCAGTTTCATCTTCATGTTTGACTTGCAGGTCAAACCAGATTAGTTCTTTGCTATTGCTGTACCTTGAACTAATAATAAATAGACATTTTGAAAAGGAAAAAAAAACGACTCTCATCACTCTGAAAATTACTTTTATGCCAGTAGTGTAATATTCTACTTGAACTATCTTACCGTTATGACTGCTAAGTATTTGTATTCTGAGATATAATCTCTATTCCTTCATTCTTCATTGAACTGCTGCTGTACGTCATCCCTCTTTTCTGTTATAAAAAAAAAATAAGTTCATCTTGGGGGTGGTGGTTAATGGATGGTTACTGCCCTCTGCCTTAAAATGGAAGAAGATAACAGGCAAAAGGGGCAGGAAATGGAAAGAAGAGAGAGAGAAGAGAAAAGAAAAAAACAAGCAAACTGAACCCGGGCCTACCAATTTTCCCAGTCCTGGATTCAGGACAGACTAGCAGTTGGTGGCTTTTGCTCCCTCAGTCAATACACAGAGCCAAAATTGTGGTGGTGGATGCATGAGGCCAATATGTGCCTCCCTTTGTCTCTCCAGCCCCCCTCTCTGAGTGTGAACAAAAGCTGATTGAGGGGCTTTTAGCTGTCTGAGGGTTGCAAGGCAACCTCTCCTCAGTTCCCCTTCTCTGAATGTTGACTGGAGTCCTCCTGTGTAGTAGCAGCTTCATAGCAGCCTTTGATGCACGGGCTGATGGATATAGTGATGGATGTGGTGTGAATTACCTCCATCCAGTGGTGGCATTCAAAAAAAGTTACTACCGGTTCTGTGGGCATGGTTGGTGGGCGTGGCTTGGTGGGCATGGCTTGGTGGGCGTGGCAGGAGAAGGATACTGTAAAATCTGCATTCCCACCCCATTCCAGGGGAAGGTTACTGCAACATCCCCATTCCCTCCTGTATCAGCTGGGGCTCGGGAGGCAGAGAATAGATGGGGGCGGGGCCAGTCAGAGGTGGTATTTACCGATTCTCTGAACTACTCAAAAATTCTGCTACCGTTTCTCCAGAACTGGTCAGAACCTGCTGAATACCACCTCTGCCTCTGTCACTTCTGACTTTTGGCTCTTTTTGGTGCTGATGGTGTTTTTAGTCTAGGGCTACGGTCTTTAGCTTCACAAGACTACAGTAGTCCTCGACTTACAGTTCATTTAGTGACTGTTCAAAGTTACAACAGCACTGAAAAAGTGACTTATGACCGTTACGACCGTTGCAGCATCCCCATGGTCACGTGATCAGAATTCAGGTGCTTGACAATTGACTCATTGGTTGCAATGTCCCAGAGTCATGTGATTTCCTTTTGCGTCAATGTCAATGTGGAAGCCAGATTCACTTAACAACCGTGTTATATCTTAAAATCTGTAGTGATTCACTTAACAATTGTGAAAAGAAAGGTTGTCAAATGGGGCAAAACTCACTTAACAAATGTCTCACTTAGCAACAGAAACTTTGGGCTCAGTTGTGGTCGTAGGTCGACCTACGACCACAACTGATACCTCCACCCAACCAACATTTATTGTTGATGTAGGGCAAGTAGAGAAGGAGAATGTGAATCAATGTTCCCTCTAAGCTGCGCAGCTGCGCGGCTGCGCACATAATAAGAAAACACAACGCAGAAGGTTCAAACTGCCACGTAGTATTTTTTAATGTCTTAAAATATGACTGAAAATATCCCCCCCCCTTCTCTCTCTGCACCAAACTCTCTCCTCCATCTGGTGATTGGTGAAATCAAGGAAGACTGCCCAGAGACCGATGACGCTGCAGAAGGGAGAATTTCCATTGGTCCTCTGGGGCTTTGTCGGTTCCTGGGAAAATGGGATTCACTGGTTGTAGCCTGCATTTCTCTGCACATTCGGGATTTCTCAGGCATTGCGTCATCTGAAGCCCCGTTCTGGGCTCGGCAGTCTTTCTGCGATCCCTTCGCTTTGCGGAGAGAGGGAAGCAGCATGGAGTTGGACTGCCTGAGCCAAAGGGGTCCATGGGATCTTGAGACTTGATTTTTGAGCAGTACCAATCCATTCCACTCTTTCCTTTCCCTTTCTGTCCTTCTTCTAGCTTCCTTTCCTTTTCCTTTTCCTTTTCTTTTCCTTTCTCTTTTCCTTTCTCCTTTCCTTTCCTTTTTCCTTTCCTTGTTTTCCATTTCCTTTCCTTTTTCCTTTCATTTCTCTTTTCCTTTCCTTTCTCCTTTATTTTCCTTTTCTTTTCCTTCTTTTCCATTGCCTTTCCTTTCTCCTTTCTTTTCCTTTCCTTTCTTTTCCTTTCCTTTCCTTATTTCCTTTTCCCTTTTTTTCTTTTCCCTTTCCTTTCCCTCCCTTCTTCATTCTTTCCTTCTTTCCCATTTTCTTTCCTTTTTCCTTTCTTCTTTCCCATTTTCTTTCCTTTTTCCTTTCCTTCTTTTTCTTTTTCCCTTCCTTTTTCCTTTCCTTCTTTTTCTTTTTCCTTTCCTTTTTCCTTTCCTTTTCTTCTTTCCCATTTCCTTTCCTTTCCATCCCCCTTCCTTCCTTCCTGGGGGTCTGAGGGAGAGGGAGGGGACTCTTTTCCTCCTTGCCTCCCTCCCCAACATCTGCTCTAATGGCAATTATGGCTAAAAAAAATTCAGGTGCTCAGGCATGAAAATGTGCCACTCAAGCACTAGACTTTTCTGCACACACTGAAAAAAAAATTAGAGGAAACATTGATGTGAATGTATTGGTTTCTCTCTCAGTATTTGTCTGCCTCCTTTAACAATTTTCTTCCTCTTTCTTCTTAGTTTCCCTTCCCTTCTTTCCTTTTTCATTATTATGTTCATTCCTGCCCCACTCCTTCCACCATCTCTCTCATCTGGTCATAATTCCTATCATCAAGGAATTCAGACAATTTTCAGAGATAAGAAACTTTCTTAGTGATCAGAATGGTCTGCAGTTTGGTAGTTTGAATCCCTAGCACCGTGTAACAGAGTGAGCTCCCATTACTTGTTCAGCTTCTGCCAACCTAACAGTTCGAAAGCATGTAAAAATGCAAGTAGAAAAATAGGAACCACCTTTGGTGGGAAGGTAACAGAGTTCCGTGCTCCTTGGATGTTTAGTCATGCCAGCCACATCACCACGGAGACATCTTCGGACAGCGCTGGCTCTTCAGCTTTGAAACAGAGATGAGCACCACCCCCTAGAATCAGGAACGACTAGCACATATGTGCAAGGGGAACCTTTACCTTTATCAGAGCTCAGATGTCCTCCCAAAAGAACGAATAGGTAACTTGGTGACAATTTCTCCCAAGTTTCAGCAGATTATAAAATTAGAAAGACTATTTATAAAACATTGCAGCAAGTTATGTTAATACTGAGGTCCAGGTCAAGAAGCCTATTACTTTATTACAATAATTGATCAGAATATAACAAGTTAACAGCAAACAAATTTTCCCAAAAGGTATAGTTTATCACAAGATCCTTGATGCAAATAGAATGCTTTGGTTTTACAATGAGCCATTTGCTGAAATGGGTGGCTATATAAATTGATTAAATAAAGAGCAAAATTTGGCCACATTCAGAGAAACTGAATCATACTGATCTGATAATTGCAACCGTACAGAGGGGGGGGGATCAGAATTGCCTTGTATCCCATTATGTAGGAAATTATAGGAAGGCCCTTGCATCCTAATCCAATATAACAAGACATGGACTACAAATTCAATAAACACTTTGCCACAAAAACAAAGTTTAGCTCATAGAGGATTATTTTATATTTTCCCTCAAGAATTGCTGCAGAAAGAACATTAAAATACACTAAGGGTAGAATTGGAATTTAGGGACAATTATATGATGTAAATTATTATATTTGCTTAAGAACATGAAAGGAATATAGCAATAGAATAATACATATATCACTTCAGGGTGCTTTATAAGCAGTTTACAAAGTCAGCATATTGTCCCCAACAATCTGGGTCCTCATTTTACCAACCTCAGAAGGATAGAAGGCTGAGTCAACCGTGAGCCAGTCAGAATCGAACTGCTGAACTGCTGGCAACCAGCAGTCAACAAAATTAATCTGCAGTACTGCATTCTAACCACCGCACCACCATGGCTCTTTATGCCCTGTCCAATTTTTTATTCTATTTCCTCCTAATAAAAGGGTATGCTGGACTACATGCCATTGAGTCATGGTATATTCTCAGTGACCACAGATTTTTTTTTCCCATGACTCTCTATCCCTAACTTTAAATGTTTCATACAATATGGCCAACATTCATGAACAACAGGTGTAATCCAATTAATGTCTGATTAATGAATTAACCTCTGCAATAAGATCCCCCCCAAAAAAAATTTATTCATGAGTATATTTTGTTGTGCTAATTGACACTTTTTTACCATTTGGGAAAATAACTATAAGCTTTTGTAGAGGGATTTTGATTTTCCATTTCTGGCATCAGAATATTTGGATTGTCCCTGACAGCAAAGATATTAATTACCCAACTATGCATAGCAGAATAAGAGGAAAAACTCAGTGCTGTTTTCTGAAACTTCTGCATTCTGGGAAGTCAAAAGAAGAAGAAAAAGTTTTCTCCCTAATTCCAGTATCTGATTTTCATGTAATTGCAAATGAATAGGAAAGGCCTATTGCTGAGTGTTCTATGCCCGTCAATATGACTGGTAGCCTTTAAAAAGGGAAGGAAAGCTTCTTAGGAGCAATGCTCCTAAAATGTTAATTTACTTGTGCCAGTTGCAGAAGATTTTCTCTCATAGGCAAAACTAATCCCCTCATGTTTAGAGAATCTCTGGCTTCAAATTATTTCAGATTCAACTTGTTTCAAATTGCCAGTGCCTCATCTAATCAGTGAGAGAATTAAGATAGTCTTTAAGGAAGCATGATCAAGGCAGCATCACTTACAAATCAAAGCTACTCCTTCACATGTTGCTAAATAAACCATTCTGCCCCAGAACTCCCGGGCTGCATTAAAATACGTAGGATTTCATTCCACTGAAGTCCATGTAAAATGATTCTTCGAGCCACAGTTCCTTCATAACAACAGTGGTTTTTTCATGAAGCCTGGAATCTGGGCTATAGAGAAAACACTGCTTTTAATTGCTGGTAATTTTTTAAGCACTTATAAATATAGTTATTAGAGATGGCCAGTCACTGCTAGTACGCTATGAGTTAGAATGATGGTAGGTTATACCATCATAGCTTTTCCAGCCCACCTGCTCATTTGAAAGGGCGGGAAAGGCATTTCTGGCTGCCATTGCCTGCATTATTCTAATCCTGAAGAGGAAACAGTAATCAGGAAGACCCAAAGAAAAAGATTAAGAAAGGAGAGCTAGGAAAAGATAAAATGATATTCTGTGCCCTACCACCACCATAATGCATTTACACTGAAAATTATGTTGCTGAAATTCATTTTTTTAAATGCATAAAATGAGTATGCCAAAAAAACCTGCAATTTGTACTAAAAAAAAATCTAAAATAAGATGTGTCTCCCTCCACTCCCCCAAACTAATATTTTGCATTTTGGGGTCTTTGGTGCTCTCAGAGGTTGGTTGTTTCCTTGCAGTTGTTTCATTGCCAAATTAGGTAACATCTTCAGTGCTAGATGTTTGCTAGTTTGGTAATGAATGTCTGCAAGAAAATAACCAAGCTCAGAGAGCAACAAGGACTAATTTAACCCTGAGTTACATTCTCTTCTAATAATTTTGCATTGACTCTAATTGCTTGATCCTGGAAATCTTAGCAAAATGGGAACAGGGGATCCCATCATTTCAGATGTTGTCATTTCTGATATAAAGAACCACAAAAACAGACTGAGCCAAAGAACTCCTCTTGAGGTCCTACAGCATTTGAGGCCCTACAGCACTTGAGGCCCATCCTCACATCAACCATGGCACCAAGATGACCTATTTTAGAAGACATCTCCTTATGGCACAGCCTTGTCATATTCCCAGTTCACTGCAGAGGAAACTTTAATCCAGCCACAGCTGTCAGTTTTAAATGAGCATTTTTCCATCTTCTCCTGGCAAGCGTCTGGATGTATGAACAATCTATGGTGCTTCATTCATTATTTTGAGTCTTACACCTGCTGAGCTACTGTTGGCTAAGTGATGTAGTTGCAGGCAAACCCCTCCTCTCTGATCACTGGACATGGCCTTTCAGAACCATTTGACTTGGGCTGACAAAAGCCACTGCCTGTATAATGCCTGATCAGTAAATTGATGTCCAAAAATAGCCTGATATAATAGTGGCTGAGGATAAAATAGAAGAAATCTCTCTCAATGCATTGTTTAAGCTACATCCTGCTTCACCCTGTAATCCTATTATACTCCACTGACCTGCAGCTTAAGCTTTATTGGAAACAGGCCTACTGAACATTCAAAAGATTGTAAATTATATAGATATAATGTACTGTATATTCAACAGCTCACCATATAATAGCTACTGAATCTCACACTTACAGTAAAGCTTTAAAACCCAGTTGTGTCCCATTCCCAAATCAATTGGCAGGGGTGGGATACTATGGGTTCAGGAGAACCCATAGATAATGTTATGGCGGGTTTAGAGAACCTCCAAATCCCACCCCTGGCTGGCTCCACCCACCCCACCCCTCCCCTCCACATGGCCCATTTTGGATGAAAGATAAGTGCAGAGCCCACGCGGAGACTTGGGGAAAGGGAAGATGGGCCTCCCAGAGGTTCCAGGAGGGCCTTGGGAGACCAGAAGAGGCAGTTTTCACTCTCTCAGAGGCTCATGGAAAGCCTTCGGAGCCTGGGGAAGGCGAACACTCCACCTCCCTACCATGGTGCAGGAGGCTGACTAGGCCATGCCCACCATGGCCACACCCACCCAACAACCAGGCAGAGAACCCATTGCTGAAATTTTTGAAGCCCACCCCTGTCAATTGGAGTATGCTCCAAGGCATTGAATGAGGTCTTCTGTTCTGACTAGAATCATAGAGAGTCAACATTTCTCTACTTTAGATTCCCTTTCCCCAAGTGATTATGACACCAAGGGGACAAGTGCTCCTTGGCTGAAGCCCAGTCGCTTTTAGATCTTCTAGCAACACTCCAAGGAGCCAAGAGCCTGATAAATTTATGGTAAAGCACATGTTAGATATCAAATGTCCATTTGGTATATCCAAGATCTTCCCATTATTCCCAAGTTCAGGATTGAGGCCTTGCTGAATTTCTATAAGAGGGAAAACAGAAAGGATGCTGTGTAGAGTTACTCAGCTTTGCCCAATAAATGCTATTGTGACTGTGAGAACATCTCCTTTGCTAAGAACTGTCCTCTTTGACCAACTCCTTTGTTGAGTAACTGCTCCAGGTTTAAAAGTTTTCTTATCCAGCTCAAGATTAATAGAGTTGGACAACATTTAATGAAAATGCAGACTCATGCAAATTCCTGCCACACTCTAAATCTGTCTTCCCCAATGTCACATCTTCTGGATATGATTGGTTTATAATGCCTGTCATCCCTGACCAGTGTATGATGATAAAGTAGATAAGGATGTTTGACCCATGTCAAGGGCACCACGTTATAGAAATCTGGCATAGAAGTTGCAAACCAAATAGTTTGAGCATTGTGCTTAGATTATTTATGGACTTTTTTTTCATGACAAGCTATATTTAAAGCAAAAAACTGGTTCTTCAGCCAAAAAGTTCCCTCACTGTAGTTTAAGAAAATAGTAATTAGACCATCTCTGCCTTCTGGGTCTAGAATCCAAAGATTCAAGGAAAAAATGAGAAAATAGCAAGAAAAGCAAACATAGTGATGATTGTTACTGTGGTAGCCCCAGAGAATAGAAATAAATGTATTGTGGTCTGATTGCAGTGTGTCTTATTTTCTTCCTGAGCTAGCCGGTTATTCTGTGCATTCTTCTCTTTTTTTCAATCACTATTTTTTCCCTTCTTCCTTTGCTTAATTTGCCTCTTCTCCGCTTTCTTCAGGATAAAATGGTTCTTTTGGGTCAATCAAGCTAACCCCTCATGTCTAGATGAACTGTTCTTTTTTCTGCCAGCTGACTCAAATTCCTTCTCCAGCTTTTGTTGCATTCCAAGGGAGCAATAGATTTCCAGTAGTATAAATTATTGTCTTTAAAACCAGTAGAGCTCTCAGTCCATACTTTAATGACCTCTGAGAGGGCTCAAACCAACAGTAAGCAGAGTGCAACACTGTGTTTATGGTGCTTTTACCCAACATATACTGCAGCACTTGTAATTAATCTGATACAGGGAGAACACTCTTGTCAAGCAGAAGAAACAACTCTGTAAGGACCTTGATAGTGAAGCAGTGCCTCCAATTAGTGATTATCACACATATGTTTCGCAGGATAACACGTGGTTATTAAAATGATCTCTCCATGGTACTACAGTCTGGAATGTCATTGTGTCACATTATCATACCCTAATGATCATCAATTGGCTCATTTTTCAGAATTAGGTCTGTAATTAACTGATGGATTGCAAGACTTCTGAGTGCCTTTCAATTACTGCAGAAAACCTTGCTATTGAAAGTATGATTGATGATGAGGCTCTAGGGCATTGACAACCAATACCTGATGCATCTTCATTCTTGAGTTATCCATGGGAAAGAGATAACTATGCCCAGCACAGTGGCACCTGCGGAAAAAGGAAATGAGTCTGGAGCAACAGGAACATTCACAGCTGGTAACAGAGATATGGCTGAATTTCTCAACCACTCCATCCCCAGGGAGTCTCAACGCAAATGTGATTCATGCAGGGACGACCAGAGATTTTCATTAAGTTCCACTTATTAAGGTAAATTAGCTATCTCTTTCAGCCAAATAGCCCTAGGAATTTCCATACCCTAGAAAATTTACAGGCTATATAAACAGTGGAACAGAATATTACTATTGGACAGTCTCAAATTCCCAAAGTAGACAATCTCTTTAGCTACAGGTAACCTGCGATCACAATTGGGATCGCAACTTCCATTGCTAAGGAAGATAGTTGTTGAGTGCCCGAATTTTATCTTTTTTTTTTTTTTTTTTGGTATGGTTAAGCAAATCACTCTGATCCTTAAGTGAAGCATGTGCTTGTTAAGTGAATCTGGTTTCTCCCATTGACTTTGCTTTGGCTGGGAAGGTCACAAACGGTGATATCCAAGATGTTGCAATTATCATAAATCCATGATGGCTGCCAAGGACCCACATTTCAATCATGTGACTGCAGGGACCAGCAATGGTTGTAAGTGTGAGGACCCATGAAAAGTCACTTTTTCTAGCACACTTGCACTTTGAATGGATGCTAAATGAATGGTTGTAAGTAGAGGACTACTGGTAGATAAATAGTATGGTGAGCTGGGAACAATACATCTACATGAACATTTAAATAAGGTAGGTAAAGGTAAAGGTTCCCCTCGCACATATGTGCTAGTCGTTCATGACTCTAGGGGGCAGTGCTCATCTCCGTTTCAAAGCCGAAGAGCCAGTGCTGTCCGAAGACGTCTCCATTGTCATGTGGCAAGCATGACTAAACGCCAAAGGCACATGAAATGCTGTTACCTTCCCACCAAAGATGATCCTTATTTTTCTACTTGCATTTTTACATGCAAAATGAACTGCTAGGTTGGCAGAAGCTGGGACAAGTAACGGGAGCTCACTCCATTACGCGGCACCAGGGATTTGAACTGCCGAATTGCCAACCTTTCTGATCAACAAGCTCAGCTTCTTAGACACTGAGCCACCATGTCCCCATAATGTACATCAGTGCTAATGCATAAAATCTCTTGGTCCTGTAGCTATCTTCCCACACGTCTGCTTTTTTCTGCTTTATTGTCATTGTGGTTTGGCCAGCACCAGCATTTTACTAAATGATCCTAAATAGTCCTGAATTGCCAACAATTGTGGAACCTTCTTAGTACAGAAACAGGAGTGACAGAATGGGTGGCCATAGCAGCTGCAGCAGCGTGAAAGCAGGAAGGAACAAGCGAATGGGGCAGTAGAAGTGGGTCATAAGCATTTTTTGTGGTTCACATCAAACCCCTGGAGTGTCACATGCAACTTGCGTACTGCCTACCCCAGTAAACCTATTTACTTTAGATTACAGTAAATCCTTACTGAATTAAATGGAAATTGCTTCTAAATTGCTGCACAGAGAATACAACTGAAGCTATTCTTTTAGGATTGCTGTGTTGTGTCACTTTTAGAAGCTTACAAAGTTCTTCCTTGGAATTTTGGAAATCAAGAACTGACTTTCACCAATCAGGCTTTAGTCAGTTGATGGATGGTGGTTTGAATCCACAATGAAACATCAAAGCTAAGCAAGATAGAAAAAATTCTATTTGCTGACATATAAGTTCAATTTTATGATGACATGTTTAAGAGATCTGGAAATATAGACACCCCTTTCTATCAATAGAAATTTGGGAATTCATATATTGGGTCTACAAAACAACAGGCTAAGAAATGAAGTAGCAAATCTAGTACCTAATGCAGCTCAAAATACCGGTAAGTGATTAGAAAAAGGTGCTTGCGAAGGATATGAAATTGGTTTTTTTAAAGAAGTGGTACTGCTTCTCAAATGGATTTCTGTAAAGGAAAGTCATAATAGATTCATGATTTTTACAGAGTTAGATAAGTCAGTGAATTAGAAACATGTTAATGAGGCACCCACGGTGCTTTAGGAGCAGACCAGATGCTTGTCACAACATGTTGACTATTAGGTAGCAAAGAAACAGCATGGAGAATGGTATGAATGTGGAAGAGAGGAATGAAGATAGATAGATAGATAGATAGATAGATAGATAGATAGATAGATAGATAGATAGATAGACAGACAGACAGACAGACAGACAGACAGACAGACACACACACACACACATACATACTTACATATATGATAAACATGACATTATGTACAAAGGCTAACACATGCAATAGAAGAAGAAATACACAAATTATAAGACGTGGTATATCAAAGCTGTCGCTTTGAAAAGTGCTCTTCAGAAATGATTATATGACACTGTCATTGTGCATATTTTTTAAAAATTGGATTTCCAAGGAGATTAGATAATACTAGATAACCGGTGACCCATTGAGCCTTCATTTTAGAGTCATTTCCTTACCTAAACGGAGAAACAGAATAATAAGATATGGCATATCAAAGCTATCGCTTTGAAAAGTGTTCTTCAGAAGTGATTATATGTCAAAGTCATTGTACATATTTTTTTTAAAATGTGTATTTCCAAGATTAGATAATACTGGATAACTGGTGACCACCAATGACCAAAAAGCATGAGAGCAGGAAACATTCAACTTCCTGCCAGCTTCCCCACTGAGTTTCCTTTTGCAAGCTTCAGAAATCTTCCTCCTCTTTTCTTTTCCTTTACTTCCTCCCTCCCTCCCTCCCTCCCTCCCTTCCTCCCATGTAAAGCCTGGAGGATTTAGGGTGTGGAACTGACATCCAAAGCAAATTACCAGAATAGCACCAAAAGCATCACTGAGTATCTATAAAGAACCTTATCCCAGTCAGATGTCCTTGATTGTCGCAGCCTTTCTTCTTCCTCTTCATCTCCCCACTCTCAGTTACAAAACAAGGAGAAGTTATATTCTCTCCCTAGAAGAGCTGGTTCCTATGGACCCAAAGAGAAAAGCAAATGCTGTGACAGTGATAAGACTAAACCCGAACCAAAGGAAAACATCGGCTTCACTGATTCCAAGACCTGAAAACAGCCCTATAGCCTATTGCAGTGATGGCGAACTTTTTTGGCACCAAGTGCCGAAAAGGTCACATGAAAACATTGCGCATGCACATGCTCGTCAGGGCCATACTCCAGAAAAGCCAAACTTCTGGGTTCTGACACACATGCGCAGCCGACAATGTGCATGCACAGAGCTGTTTTTGACACTGCCGCACACATGAAGGACAATTGAGTGTTGCGCATGCATGCATGCCAGAAACCCAGAAGACAAACAGGCAAGGCTGTGTGTGCTGGGCAACATGGCTTCACATGTCACTTTGGGCATGCATAGCAATAGCAATAGCAATAGCAGTTAGACTTATATACTGCTTCATAGGGCTTTCAGCCCTCTCTAAGCAGTTTACAGAGTCAGCATATTGCCCCCAACAATCCAGGTCCTCATGCATGCCATAGGTTTGCCATTACGGGCCTGTTGTATTAAAGTAGAAAATGTGTACTCAAGGTATGTGTACAAATACAATCTTACTTGTATAAAATAGAACTCTATGAGACAGCAGTAAATCTCCATCACTGCCATAAAAGGCTATTAAACTGCTGGTTCGTATGTTTCCAGAAAGGCATTAGAGTATCTGGAGATACCTTTTAGATTCAGGAGATAATTTATGATAGAAACCCTCTCTTGTTGTAAATCAGACAGTAGAGCATATTGCTTTTTGGCTTTCCTAGCCAATGAAAGGTTTGTCTGCTCGTCCTTTTGGTTATCTCAACCAAACACTCAAGGTCATACATAAATTACATGCAGTTCAATGTAAACAGCAGCTCCAAAAATCTTAGCTACATGCATGGCTCTTTATTACTGTATTTAGCACAGCTGGGACATTGATCAAAGAAATTTTCCCTCACCCATACACCCTCCCAGATGTTCACAATTACTGTACCACTTTTGATTTTCTTGGGAAAGAGCTGCGTAATCTATGAGAGGTGGAAACACTGAGAAAGATTCTGCTAACACCTTTTTCTGACTAGAACACATTTTATTAAAAGAGTAAGCTTTCATGAAAGCAGCTCCTGAAAGCTTATACTATTTAATAAAATGTCTTATTTAGGGTGGAATAAAAGGCTAGCAGCAGGATCTTCAATTTTTTTTTCAATTTCTAGCCTTGGTTTCCAGAAAAAAAGACTCAGAATATTAATTTATCCTTCAAAATAACACACTGGAATTCTCCAAGCTGCAAAATAGTTTTAATGCCATCTAATCCATAAAGATCAGTGGTGGGATTCAATTTTTTTTACTACTGGTTCTGTGGGCATGGCTTGGTAGGTATGGCATGGCTTGGTGGGCGTGGCTTGGTGGGCATGGCAGGGGAAGGATACTGTAAAATCTCCATTCCCACCCCATTCCATGGGGAAGGATATTGCAAAATCCCCATTTCCTCCCGATCAGCTGGGACTTGGGAGGCAGAGAATAGATGGGGGCAGGGCCAGACAAAGGTGATATTTACCAGTTCTCCGAATTACTCAAAATTTCCACTACCGGTTCTCCAGAACTGGTCAGAACGTGCTGAATACCACCTCTGATAGAGAACTTACTTACTTACTTACTTACTTACTTACTTACTTACTTACTTACTTACTTACTTACTTACTTAGTGTTAAATTTATATGCCACCCATCTCACTCCGAAAAGCGACTTTGGGCAATTTATTATTAAAATCATAATTATAAAAACTATCAAAAATATTAAATGTAAAGGCAAGAAATAAAAAGCAAGATCAATACCTTATAAGTATAGTATAAATGTAATATAAACAAGAGTAGAGCTGCTGAGTAGTCAGGAATTTTTAAAAAACCTGCAATAAAAGTATCCCCATATTATGAGTGTAGAGGAAGGAAAAACTTGCATTTGTAAGTGTATACTGCCCTCTAGTGATTCCTTCAAAAGGTTGGTGATATTCTTCACCAGCTAAATGGAAGAGAATTATTGTGTGTAGCTGTAACATGCTCATCTTCTACCCAAAGTCTCTAACTAAAGGATATTTCAGCATATCAGAAAGCTCTTCTGTAATCAATGTATGTTAAATTCCTTTGATAATCTATAGTGGTCCAGCATTTGTTTTTGTTTAATTAAAGATTTATTATAATCTCACAATTTAGGTGAGGATAATCTGATGGGGACTAATTCCAAATGTGGAGAGAGCTAAAATCAATAGTGGGCAGAACTTGAGCTGAAAGTGATTAAGCTGTAATTATTTTTCTGCTCCGTTATTTTCCCTTAGGCAGCACTTTGCCAAACAGAAGACAATTCACTCTGGTTTCCTCTCAAAACGTTTTTGAAATTAAGCCAAAGATCACTTGACATTAGATCTTAAGCTTATAAATTGTTTTAGGATAACAAATTATCTGTTCTGATACAATAAATCTATTACACTTATACATTCTCAATTTGTTCAGTACCCTTAGCTTATTTTACCCATAAATGAAAGTGCCAGTTCTATATAGTAGAATAGAATAATTGAAGAAAATATGCCAAAGGAAGAACACAATGAAATGTGAATGACAAAAATTGAAATAACTTTTCAAATTATTTTAAATAATTAAATTGAATAGTTGGGTTGTCCCGTAGCGAGTTGGCCCATGGCAAGTTGGCCGTGGCAAATTGTCCCACTGTGAGCTGCCCATGATGAGTTGGCCATGGCAAGTTGTCTCATTCCGACATGCAACTCTATATCTCCAAAGTTCATCTTCAGGGTACAATATAAAATTATAATGCCTTGCATAAACAACAGTTGGATTGTTTTTAGGTAAATACCCAAAATTCCTTTCATATGAAACTCCCCAAATTTCTTTGTTCATTGCATTGACCTATATCCTTAGATTACACTAATATCAAAGAAATTGATATTAGGAGCCGAGGTGGCGCAGTGGTTAGAGTGCAGCACTGCAGGCTACTTCAGCTGACTGCAGTTCTGCAGTTTGGCTGTTCAAATCTCACCGGCTCACGGTTGACTCAGCCTTCCATCCTTCCGGGGTGGGTAAAATGAGAACCCTGATTGTTAGGGGCAATATGCTGACTCTGTAAACCGCTTAGAGAGGGCTGAAAGCCCTATGAAGCGGTATATAAGTCTAACTGCTATTGCTATTGCTAAATGGTGGAATAAAATAATTAAAGAAAGGATGCAAAGGGTGGAACAGAATTAAATGACAAAATGACAAAAATTTAAATGTTTATTTATTTTAAATAACTAAATTGAATTGTTAAGTTGTCCTGCAGCGAGTTGTCCCATGGCAAGTTGGCTGTGGTGAGTTGCCCTGTGGAGAATTGGCCAAGGTGAGTTGGTCACAGCAAGTTGGCTGTGGCAAGTTGTCCCATTCTGCTGGTTAAGGCACCAGGCTAGAAACTGGGAGACTATGAGTTCTTGTCCTGCCTTAGGCATGAAAAACCAGCTGGGTGACTTTCAGCCAATCACTAGGAAGAAGGCAAACCACTTCTGAAAAACCTTGCAAACAAAACCCCGCAGGAACTTATCTAGGCAGTCATCAGGAGTCAAAGATGGATGGAGAGAGATGATAGATGGATGGAGAGAGAGAGAGAGAGAGAGATGATAGATGGATGGAGAGAGAGAGAGAGAGAGGGAGGGAGGGAGGGAGGGAGAGAGAGAGAGAGAGAGAGAGATGATGATGGATGGAGAGAGGTGGGGAAAGGGACGTATTATATATGAATACTAAATAGTATATGTTTCCCACCCTTTAATTCCTAAAAGACTGCAAATGTCATGCTACATGCATTATGCAGAATTTAAATTTTAAATTACTACAAAACAATGTGGTGTAGTGAGTAACAGCATTAATTTTTGCATGCTTTTATATCAAGATGTGCATGTTAGAAATAATTACTATGGTTTATTTAACTTCATCAATAGTGAGGCTAACAGATTAATTTCTCATTTGGTTTACACCAAATAAAATAAATCTTTCAATTAATTTACACCCCATCCCTGGATCATCTTTTTTCCATTTTAAATTAAAACTAATTTGCAATTAATGAGCAGGTGTGAAAAAAGTACACTGGAAGAAACAGTGCCTGATAAGCAAGCCTTTTTATAACATACATGCACATAAAAATAGCAACTTCTGCATCAAAATGTCATTTTGAAAACTTAATGGAACATTAGTCCAAAACTGAGCCAAGGGCAAATCAAGGTGCCGTTCACAATTAATTTTGCAATTCTCACCCACATCCTACAGCAACCTTTAATCAGTTCTCTTCCAGTTAATTACTTTGTTCATCAATCATTACCGTCTCCACTATTAAATTCATAATAAAGTGGTGAACAATACCACACACTGGGGTGGAGCTAAATGCTAGGGATTTGTGGAAGAAATGAGAGTAGGAAAGAAAGATCAGGGAGGAAAACTGAGGGAGGAAATGCAGATACAGACATAAAAAACAGGGTTAGGGTGCAGTTAGAAGCTTGTGACTAGTGAATGGAAGAGACCCACCAGCCATTAGATATTTGGGAGGGGAAACAAAGTCCATCCATCCATACAAAATCATTATGCTGTTCCTTTTCAGCATATGGAGCATTATGCAAAGCACATAGAAGGTATAATAAATTGTAAGTCAAATTAGGCATGAGATAATAAAAAGTGGGAAATGCTATATCTGCTCTTATTTTTCAATCTTTTCAAATTATCATTGTTTCCACCTCAACTGTATAACTCTTCATACTTTGCCAAACTGCAAAGTTCTATCTAATCCCAGCTTTTCAGATCTCCCCCCTCCCCTTTTCTCTCAACCTTCTTCTTCCTATATTTGTTTTGCAATTCAGTCCTTCTTCGTTCTTTCTTTCTCTTTATATGACTGAACTGCCTCAGTGGACTTCTTTCATACTGGCCATCCATTTTAACACTAAACACATTCATGCAGCATTAGGAAGTACAATGTTTTAGGCCCAAAACCCCAAAGGCCAGACTAATAGAATATCAGAATAACAGAGCTGGAAGGGATCTTGGAGGTTTTGTAGTCCAACCCCCTGCTCCACCAGGAGACCTTATACCAGTCCAGATAAGTGGTTGTCCAGTCTCTTCTTAAAAGCCTCCAGTGATGGAGCACCAGTGGTGGGTTTCCATTTTTTTAATACCAGTTCACCCGTGTGTGCACACTCAATCACTTGTGCACGTATGATGCTTCTGCGCATGTGCAGAAGCATCCGGGTGGGTGGGTGGAGCCTCCCGCCACTGCTACTACCGGTTCACCCAATCCTGGCTGAACTGGGAGCAACCCACCTCTGTGGAGCACCCACAACTTCTGAAGTTGTTCCACTGGTTTGATTGTTCTGTCAGGAAATTTCTCCTGGTGCTTTGAAAGAGGCAAAATACATAGAGTACATGATACATTTCAGTATGTACCGCAAAAGGTAGAGTACTAAAAAAAAAAAAAAAACACTTTTTCCTGGGTTTACAAAGTAGTCATGCAACCCAAAGGAAGTATATCTTTAAATTAAGGAGGTGCCCACATTATTCCCATGCCTGCTTCTCTCCTCCTGGTGTGAGTGTCAGAGAATTCTGGATGAGTTCCAAGAATCCTGCAGTTTTCATTGTCCAAAGTATTCCAGGCACACTGATGGGGAAGATGGACATTGGGGTCTTTTGCAATCTTGTATGCTGAACTCTTTACATAATTATGAGTCATCAAGATCAGGTTTACTTTGTAAACGTTTTTTATTTTGTTTCTAATACTGTAGCAGCATAATTTATTTCACACACATTCAAATATTGTTATCAACTCAAATCAATTAGAAGATAAATAGCTTTTCACTGAAGGTTATGTACCATGATCTACCATACATGAACAACGCAGGTAAATAGACAGATTTTCTTTTAAATTGGAGTTTGGAGTTTATTCAATTTGTAGGCCGCCCTATTCCCCGAAGGGACTCAGGGCGGCTGAACAAAAGCCAAGGGAGGGGAAATTACAAAAAGTAAGACAAAGACAATCGGACAATACGAACAATTTAAAAGCACAACAGACACAGCAAATTCGAGTGGGGGGGGGAACTCAACCCCAGGCTTGCTGGGACAGCCAGGTCTTCACGGCCATCCGGAAGGCCCAAAGGGTGGAGAGGGTCCGAATCTCCACCGGGAGCTCGTTCCAAAGGGCAGCCACAGAGAAGGCCCTCCTCCGAGTAGTCGCCAGCTGACATTGGCCGGCAGATGGAATACGGAGGAGGCCTAATCTGTGGGATCGAATAGGTCTGTGGGAGGTAATTGGCAGAAGGCGGTCTCTCAAGTAATTCCCCATGATAGGAGCGAGAGAGTAACTGGCTTCCGTGAACCTGAGCATCTTAACTAATATAAAGTTAGTCTGGCTGTCATATATACACAAACATACAACCAGATTCATCAGAGTTGTTTGAAAATGATGCCTTCGGTTTTTAAGTTACCAACAGATGGCAGTACCAATGCATTACAAGTTTTATGTGTTCCTTAAGTTGGTAGGAAGTTGCCAAGAGAAAAAATTATGTTGCTGTTTTTGTGAAATGAAACCCTGCATTTGCATCACTATGTTTAAGCAATGCACTGGGATTGAATTTCTAACTGTTGAAGGAGTTTCTTCTATGTTCATTGTAGGTTAGTTATGGTGAAGACTGCATTGATATGAGTACTGTGTGCCAATAAGCCAAAAAATGGAAAGGTGATGAATCAGGAAATACTGATTTATGGAATCAAGAATGAAGTGGATGGTCAATGAAATCAACCAATCCGTTTCACAAGAAAAAGGTTGATGAACTAACTGATTAAAGATTTTCGGAGGCTCACTTACAGGGAAATTGCTGTCAAGCTTAGCATTTCACAGGAATGTGTGGGTTTGTTTATTTAATAGGCTGCTGAATTCCTAAACCTGAGGTTTCTGACCATAGTTTGTGTTATTTTTTTGGCATTTTGCTCTTCTGGTCACATGTATTATATATGCAGGTAGTCCTTGACTTACAACCTCAATGGAGCCCAACATTTCTGTTGTAAAGTGAGACATTTGTTAAGTGAGTTTTGCCCCATTTTACGACCATTCTTGCCACTGGTTGTTAAGTGAATCTGGCTTCCCCATTAACCTTGCTTGTCAGAAGGACACAAAGGGTGATCACATGACCCCGGGACAGTTCAACCGTCATAAACCTGAATCAGTTGCCAAACAACTGAATTTTGATCACGTGACTACAGGGATACTGCAAAGGACGTAACTGTGGGAAAACAGTCATAAGTCACTTTTTTCAGTGCCGTTGTAACTTTGAATAGTCACTAAATGAACTGTTGTAAGTAGAGAACTTATACCTGTGTATAAAATGTAACTGACTGGAAGAGCAAAACGCCAAAAAGAACAGATCAGACTAAAATAACACAAGCCACAGTCACAAACTTCAATAATTTCCTGAATGACATAAATGTGGAAGCCACACAATAGCTGAGGGGGAGATCGTTCCAGAGGGCAGGAAGTACAAAGGGAGGGATACCTCCTCAGTTCCACCAGATGACTTCCTTTAACTGACGAGACCTGAATAGAGTGGGAAAGAAACCTAGAGATAAAAGGGACTTTGTGTCCTAAATATTTTTAGTGGTGATAATCCCCGTGTTCAATTACACCAGAAAGCCAAAAGTGGCAACCGGTGCAACTTTGCAAAGCAGCAGGATGATACAATAGTCTGGTGCTCCCATCACCGCATAGCCCACACCTCCATCTACTGGACCAGCTACACTTTCCAAGGTTGCCCCATGTACAGGATCTTACAGTAATCCAATTGTGAGGCGATGGTCCAAAGTGCCTCCAGGTCCAGCAAGGGGCTCAAGTGGGACACTGGATGTACCTCTCAGCCACAGCTTCCATCTGCTGGAGCTGAGAGTCCAGGAAGAACACCAAATTGCACATAAGTCTTAAATGGGGAAGTTTAACCTCACTTACAGTCAACAATGGAGTACTTCCAGACTCAGGGACTGGGGTGCCAAGTAGATGTAATAGCCATTTCTCAGCCTTGAGTCTGAGACTATTCCTCCTCATCCAGAACTGCACAGCCTCCAAGCCCTGGGTTAGGACTCCAGCTACATCACTTGTCCAAGAGCTGGCTATCATCCTCACGTTGATGGCACTAGACCCAAAACTGGTGGACGACGCATCGCAGCAGATGTGGGGGGTGCATGCTAAATCAGAAGGGGAGAAACTCTGTGAAAGAAAAAGTTGAACCAGATAGGAAACAAATTGGGCTTTTGAACTTTAGCATTGGAGGAGACTCCTGAGAACGCAACGTATAGCAAGAAAAACAGACAAACAAACAGATCACCAAACGACCAAATCAATCCCGAGTTCTCACTTCAGGCAGAAATCACCTGGATCAAATTATCGTTAAGTGAAGCTTTTTTGATAAGTCTATAATGTTGCAACAAATGAAAAGAACAAGAGGTGGGTGGGTGGGTGGATAGATGGATGGATGATGGATGGAGGGAGAGGGGGAGGGGGAGGGGGAAGGCGAGAGGGAAGGAGAGAAACTTTACAGCAGCTATGATTTCATCATTGGAAGCCATGAAGGAACAGATTGGGGAGAGCTTGTCTTGAGAGAAAATCAATGTGATCTCTAAGAGTCAACACCACATTCACACATATGTAAAGTATTTAGCCAATAGTTCTTACCTATGGAAGAAAACAATAAATAAAAGTATTATACAGCTCAACCATCAAACATTTTCTCTGTAAAAACATTGAATCCAAATCCATAAAACCAGAAATAAGAGGAAAAGCTACAAATGTCATATAACTACTTCCCACTAGATGGCAGACAATTCTTAGCCAACCCAATATAAAGTAATGGTCATTCATTCATTCTGCAGTGACCTCTTGTTCTTATTTGTCAGAGGGTCAAGTGAGGGCAACATACTTTTCAGAACTACACAATACCCTAAACCCTGACATCCAACACAATTAATGCATTCAGTGACAAACAGAGTTCCAAATACAAAGAAACAACCACCTCAATTGAAAGCACAAAATAGAGCTTCCCATTCATTAAATGTGGTTTTGTGACATACAGGTCCTTGACTTGTGACCACAATTGGGATCAGAATTTCCATTGCTAAGCAAGTAGTTAAGGGAGTCATGCTTGATTTTATGACATTTTTTGCCATAGTTGTTAAGTGAATCACTGCAGTTATTAAGTAAATTGTGATTATTAACTAGTTTCCCTCATTAATTTTGCTTGTCAGAAGCCAGCTGGGAAGGTCATAAATGTCACTGGGACACAAAAACCATCATAAATACATACCAAGCACCCAAACTTTGATCATGTGATCATTGGGATGCTGCAACAGTCATAACTGTGAGGAATCATCATCAGCCTTTTTTTTTCAGTGACTGAATAGTCGCTAAATGAATAATTGTTCTATAAGTCAAGGACTATCTGTAATCAGCAACTTTCAGGCTGCAGGATGTCAATTCATCACACACACCCATTGGATAAAAATTGGTGTTCCTGTTTAACCTCCTCTTTTGTAAAACAAATACAAAACAAAATCTCTTTTTTGAGGTGAGCAAAACCACACATTCATATAGTTTTCTTGGCAATCAGATGGAAGTAACTTGCTGAAGCCTTCTTCCGGGGCATTTTTTAGACTTTCCCTTGAGGCATAAGCAAGCATCCCAACAATAAATTATGAATAGAAAAACCTAGTGATGGAACTAGTACCCAAAATGGAATGGTGACTTCTATACCCTAATGTGCCATACCATTTTTGCAATGGTGAAATTTATTTATTTTTACTACAGGTTGTGTGGGCATGGTTTGGTGGGCGTGGCAGGGGAAGGATACTGCAAAATCTCCATTCCCTCCCCATTCCAGGGGAAGGATATTGCAAAATCTCCATTCCCACTGTACTCTGGGGCCAGCCAGAGGTGGTATTTGCCGGTTCTCAAAATTTCGGCTACCGGTTCTCCAGAACCTATCAGAACCTGCTGAATTTCATCCCTGCTTTTTTGTCTCATTTCTCCTGAATGTATTTCTGAAGCATTTTGATTTATATTTGTTTTGTAGAGTTGTGTTGTGTCCCATTTTTTTCCAGCAGTTAAAAAAAATCAGAAAAGTAATTGAAAGTTTTAGTCAAATGGGACCCCATTATACTTACTAGGGTTCACTCCTCTAATAATGTGCCTGGACTGTAATCTCAGTAAATAAAGCTAAAAGTTAACTGTACTCATAATGGCTATCTTAACAATACAGATTCCAAGGGACATTATGGAGCAGTTAAGGTGATTGATGGCTAGTGAGAACGGGGAAAAAAAATCAGAGGTGCCATTTCTATGTTAATTGCAGGGGGAAACCATCATCATTATTGACTGAGAGAGGCTATGCATGCTTCTTGCCATTAAGTAGCGAAGCTGAGCATCAGTGTATATTCAGTGCAAAATAATGACTCTATTTAAACACTGCAGTTTCAAAAGAGCATTGATGGCATGCCTCCATTATTTTAGACAGCACTAAGCTTTTTTTCTTCTTCAGTTTATAGAAATCAGGGATAAATGCCTCCAGTATAGGGAGCTGTTGTCGACCATTAAATTTTGAGATGATAAAAAGCATCATCTGGGAAGCGTCGGACTGCAGATCCCTTCTGACCACACTAAAGTAACTGTTTACATCCTGCTTACATCTTCTTCAGTGTCCTTTTTCTTTCCGCAGTCAAGTAAGTTCTAATTGTTAAAAATGTTTCCCAAGGTTGCAATTAGCTCTGCCCTTCTTTTTAACAGCAAGTTGGCCCTAATAAAGTTTCTCAAAGCAAGAAAATAAAGGAGTTAGAGAAAAGATTTATTTAGTGCCTTTTTGTGCCAAACTGCCATTAAGGGGATAGGAACAAGGACAATAAAAAGATAGGCAAACCCAATCTTCACTAATAGTTGCTAATCAGTAATGATTGTATTTATTCAAAATGTAAATCTGCTTTACCATATAGGGGTTTGGGGCTATGGGGGAGCAGGGGAACAGTTCCCTGAAAGAATGGAAGGCATGCCGACAATTCTTGAGGGTTCCCCTTACCAAATTCTTTCCTGGTGCCACTTCGGTTCTCTTATCAAAAACTCAACATTTTGTGACCTTCCGACAAGCAAACTCAATGAGGAAGTCAGATTCACCTTGTTACTAATTTAACAATTGAAGTGACTCGCTTAACAACTGTGGTAAGAAATGTCGTAAAATGGGGCGAAACTGAGCTAACAACCATCTTGTTTAGCAGTGGAAAGTTTGGGCTCAGTTGTGATCCTAAATCAATGACTTCGCAGAGTTCTTCCTTCCTTTCTTGAGCTTCATCACTGGAAACTTTCAAGAAGAGACTGGACTGCCATTGTCAAAAATGGTGTAGGTTCTGCTGGGCAGGGGGTTGGACTAGATGATCTACAAGGTCCCTTCCTACTCTGTTAATCTGTATCTGTATCTTTCTGATGATTTCTCAGAATGCAAGTAGAGACTTGGAGAAACCTTTCTTTCCCTTCTTATTCTAGTGGGCTATTTAAGATTGAGGCACCCGCAAAGCTGCCCTTTCATCTGGTATTAACTTCTTCCTGATGGATGACTTACTAAAATAAGATCCTGACAGTAGCATTGCTCAGAATAGCCATAAACTCTGAGAGACACAGACTCCAAGGCAGGAGAGAAGGTAAGGCAAAGTTTGAGAGCTACAAAAAAGTTTCCACCCTTCTCTTTCCTTCTGTTTTTGAAGATTCCTCTATTGTTTGCATTTTGGAATTAAGGGCTCCTAGAGGTCATTAGGCATTACAAAGACCTAAATTACATGAGTTGGAGTCTATTGAACCATTGACCTATTAGAAGATAAAGACTAATAAACAGAACTCAGTTTACAAAAAAAGTCATTTAAAAAAATTTATTACAGCTATAATTTTTGAAAATATTAAAGGCATATAAATTTCACTCCCCCCCCCCAAGGTGTTGCCCAGGTCCAGTTTAATGTTTTTGTAGACTCTTGACATTTTCATAATAGATCAATATATAAATATTTGGACTTTGTGCAATATATGGGTACACGGTGGCTCAGTGGCTAAGACGCTGAGCTTGTCAATCAGAAAGGTTGGCAGTTTGGTGGTTTAAAGCCCTAGCACTGCATAACAGAGTGAGCTCCTGTTTCTTGCCCCAGCTTCTGCCAACCTAGCAGTTCGAAAGCATGTAAAAAATGCAAGTAGAAAACTAGGGACCACGGAAGAAGGCGGGGCTTAGCAGTGAGAAGATGGAGTTTTAGGCTACTCCTGAAATTCCTCTATACCAAAGGATTTTTTGGACGGGTTCTTTGAACCCCAGCTGTCCCGGAGACGACAGTGGAGGTGGGGAGGGACCCAGGACCCCAGAGATAATCGCAAATCTCTGGGGGAGGGTATTAACTCCCCGTGCCAATTCCTTTTTGGATTAGCTGTGTGCTAACTGAAACTGCAGGTCGCCCCTAAGAATGGAAGAAGTGATATCATCTGGTAAGCTGATTTTATTATCCAAGAGAGATTGTTCCTGTTAAAAATTAAGCTAATTAAAAACCAAACAACAGAAGATCAGCGGCGAATTAGCTTTTCTAATGGTTTTATGACTGGTGGTTACTCTACCTCTTAAATGCTTCAAGAAACTCCGCGATATTCTCCCCCCTCTGAATCTCCCTAAGTGGATCGTAAAACTTATTTCCTACTAACTAGCCCGTTACGATTCGACATTTTTATTACTTTACTATCCAGCTCTGTTTACAACTAGATAAGATTGACAGCCGGTAAGAGATTAAAAAAAAAAAAAAAGTTAAAAAGTGCTTTGAAGCCTCTGGGGAAAAAAAAGAGAGCCTTTATTTTAACTACGACACATCATGGCGTCCCAAGATACTTCCAAGACTTTATTTCAGACTCTTTTCTCTGCGTGTAGAGATCTTTTTCATTCTTACCAAAGATTGGAAAGAAAAATGGATCAATTTATTCTAAAATATGAAGCTAAAACTGAGAACGTTGAATGCTTAAATGTTCCTGAAACACAAACGGAAAATGTGAGAAATGGTGTCTGGTCTATCTCAGAGGAAGAGAAGAAGGGGGAAGCCATAAAGACGGCTCATTTAAAGGGACAGTGTGCAGAAGGAATGGAGAATCCACCCTTGAGAATTAAAGTTAAATTGGGAAGCTTTATAAACCAAGAACAACTTTATTACTTCATCACTGACATTCAGAATCCAAAGGTGCCGAAATACTTTTGTTTGGACTTGCTTATGGAAACATTTGGTAAATTTATTCAACGAATGGCTACTGGACGGAGAAAACCTTGTGGCTGGAGGGACACAGGCTGAAGATGGGACAATAAAAACTAAAATTAGCTAGATCGAATTACTTTAATTTGTAATAGATATAGCTGAATAATGACTGATATGGATAGCAATATATATAATCTGGAACTGGCTGATAGATTGTTGAATACAATTGAAAACTAGTTAAACCTAATTGCCTTTCTGTGTAACAAATATTGTTGAATAATAATTGATATTGATAGCAATGTATATAATGTGGAGTTGACATGATAATTAACAATGGGATATGAGAAAATACTTTTAGATTACACATAAAGAGTAACAACTATAATAATTAGCACTATTAAAAAACTAAATAGAATCCATACAATCCAATGTTAATTAATACTGGGAAAATGTTATGATATATGATATAATTGAATATTATGGATGTTTAGCTAAAATAGAATCTAGATTGGATCACTTCAATTTGTAATAGATATAGCTGAATAATGATTGATATAGATAGCAATATATATATAATTTGGAATTGGTTGATAGATTGATGAATATAACTGAAAATTAGCTAAATCTAATTGCTTTTTTGTGTAACAGATATTGCTGAATAATAATTGATATTAATAGTAATGTATATAATGTGGAGTCGATATGATAACTAACAATTGGATATGAGAAAATACCTTTAGGGTATACATAAAGAGTATTAACTACAATAATTAGCACTATTAAAAAATTAAATAAAATCCATATAATTAAATGTTAATCAATATTGGGAAAATGTTAGGATATATGATATAATTGAATATTATGGATGTCTAGTTAAAATAGAATATGAGGATTTGATGATAATAGAGGATTTTACAAATAAGTAAATGAACTGCCAGCATGTGTTATGGACTAATTCCTTAGCATAACTAAGGATGAAGGATGTTTAAATAATTATAATAATTAAAACCGGAGGTATAATGATGTTGATATGGCAAATATTCGAGTTAAGATATTTGAATTAATGGAAGTCAATCGAAGAAAAGCACCAGAACATGTTGTAACCAGTTGATATACTTCCTATTTTTTCATAATAGATACCTGTGTTTTGTTTTGTTTTTCTGATTGTTGTCTTTGTTTTTGTCTGTATTATCTGTAATTGATTGATATATTAAGAAAGATGTTGTACCAGCTTTAAACTAAAACTAAAAAAACATTTAATAAAAAAAAAAAAGAAAACTAGGGACCACCTTTGGTGGGAAAGTAACATGTCCCATGTTCCTTCGGCGTTGAGTCATGCCAGCCACATGACCACGGAGACATCTTCAGACAACGCTGGCTCTTTGGCTTAGAGTCAGGAACGACTAACACATATATGCATGCGTATGTATGTATGTATGTATGTATGTATGTATGTATGTATGTATGTATGTAATCCCACTAAGGCTCTCCCATAATTCTCTAGAGCACTTCTGGTAATAATAGCTGGCTTATCTTTCTTACCAGATTTTTCATAAAAACCACATCTGATTTGGCTCTATTTCCTGATCTTGCCACTAGGCAATTAGTTGGTTTAGTTTCTGAACCTAATGGCTTTACATTTCCTGTCCCTTTAGATGAATATAACCATTGACTTCAAAACTGGCAAACAGAGGATCTTTCTGCCCCTAAAGTCAGTATTGCTGCTTTAGATTGATTTTAGGCTTCTTCCTTTCAACAGTCTTCAAATCCCTTGATCAATTGCCCACAACATAACTAAAGAAAAATCTGGCAGAAAGTAATGGCTGAATGCAACAGCCTCCCATATTAAAAGCATTAGGCTGAAAAATTTAAGCCCAGCCCAACGATAACCAGTGTGGGAATCTTGCTAGCCATTATGCTCATCACAATGCAGCTCTGGAAAGCTTTCTTTGTAATCCATCCATCGCACAGAGCAGGGATTAAGCAGAGATACTGAGGAAATGAATGAGCTGAGTAGAATAGAAGGGTGAAGGTCTCACCTTTCAAGACTAAGGCAAAAACTGTCATATTGTTATGTGAGAACTGGGCACATAGTTAAAATGAAAAAGCATATTTTAATCCAGAAATTTTGACTCCAAATTGACCTGAATAAACCGAGACCAGGTTATGTCTAGTAATTAAGCTAATTACTTGAAGCTAATTATTCGGATGCTTCCATGCCTGCTTTCTTCTGCAAGCCAAACAGTTATCTTCATTAGATACACTGATCCCAAATTGTATTTTTTGTTGTGCCTTTGAATCAGTTTTTTACTCTTGGCAATTGCCAGACAAGTCCTTGTAGTTTGGGGGCAAGATTTTGGAAGTGGTTTACCACTTCCTCCTTCTTAGAGCTGAGAAAGAGTGATTGGCTTTATGGTAGGACTTGAAGATGTCTCCGTGGTCATGTGGCCGGCATGAGTAAATGCCAAAGATGCACGGAATACTGTTACCTTCCCACCAAAGGTGGTTCCTATTTTTCTACTTGCATTTTTACATGCTTTCAAACTGCTAGGTTGACAGAAACTGGGATAAGTAACTGGAGCATTACGTGGCGCTAGGGATTCAAAACGCAGAATTGTCGACCTTTCGTATTGACAAGCTCAGCGTCTTCGCCACTGAGCCACCACGTCCCTCAAGAATAATTAAACTAATGGCGCCAATCAGCCCCACGATTGGATGGTCCTTTGGGTTCCCCATGCAAGGCCACAGAGCCATGTTTTAACTCCTTTTCAGAAGACCAGCAAAGTGGGGGTCCTGCCTCACTTCCCGTGGGAGGATACTCCACAAGGCAGGGGCAACAGCAGAGAATGCTCTTTTTTCTAAACCTTGATAGTTGAAATCCTTAAATGAAGGTGTCTGCCACATACCTTCCATGCCTGACCGGATGGGGTGGGATGGTGTAATGCAGAGATCTTCAAACTTGGCAACTCCAGCTGGCTGGAGAATTCTGGAAATTGAAGTCCACAAGTCTTAAAGTTGCCAAGTTTGGGGACCTCTGGTGTAATGGGAAGAAGCTGGCTCTGGAGATGCCTCTGCCTCTTGCCATGTAGGGCTTTATGGTTCACAAGCGCCACACCTTGAGAATTGGAGATGGAGGCACACTGACACCAATGCAACTTGTGTAACAGAGTGTGTACCCAATATAGCTCCGTGTACCCAATATAGCTCACACAGCCACTTTCTGCACCAGCTAAAGCTTCCCGCTAGGCCCATGAAGAACGCAATAGTCCAAACAAGAGATGACCAGGGCATGAGTGACCAAGCAGAAAGCCTCCCTATCCAAGAAAGAGCATAACTAGCGCACAACATGGAATGGTGCAAAGGTCCTCCTGGCCATGGCTGCCACCTGCTTGTTGAGCTGTGAGTCCAAGAGGACCCCCAGTTTACATACCAGGTCTGCTGGGGTAGCGCAATCCCAGCCAAGGCCAAGAACCTCTCTGGGTACAGAGGGACCCATCCACAGCCACTCTGTCTTACAGGGTTCAGCTGAAGTCTGTTGTCTCACATCTAGGCCCCCACAGCCTCCAGGCACTGCAAAAGAGTGTTGATGGCATCACTTTGCCTGGGACAGATGTGTAACTGGGTACAACAGCACACTGGTAATACTTCATCCTGTGTTGACCGATTATCCCGCCCAGCAGTTTTATGTATATGTTTAAAAGGAGCCGAGAGAGCACCAACTCCTGTGGCACCCCACAAAGGAAGGGCTGTGAGCTGAACCCCTCAGTCCTTATTAACATTGAGAAAGGAAGGGAACCAACATAAAACCGTGCCATCCCCAACTCCCTAAGTGAATCCAAAAGGAGACCATTGTCAAAGGTATCGAAAGTCATAGGATCAAGGACAGATGCACTACCTCCATCCTGCTCCCATCAGAGATCACCCATAAGTGCAACCAATGTTTGTTTAGTGACCATTTGAAGTTACAACAGCATTGAAAAAGGTTGGCTTACAACTGTTTTTCGCTTATAACCGTTGCAGCACCCCCATGATTAAAATTCAGATGCTTGGCAATGGACTCATACTTATGACGGTTCCAGCATCCTGAGGTCATGTGGTCACCTTTTGCAACCTGTTGATAAGCAAAGTCAATTGGGAAGCCAGATTCACTTAACAAGCATGTTGCTAACTTAACAACTGCAATGATTCACTTAACAATTGCGGCAAGAAAAGTCGTAAAATGGGGCAAAGTCACTTAACAAATGTCTCATTTAGCCACATAAATTTTGGGCTCAATTGTGATCGTAAGCCGAGGACTACCTGTCTTTAGTTTTGTTTCAAAACCCCAAATGACACTTCTTCTGAAGTTAGCAGTGTACTTTCACTTCAATGTGCCTGTTTAAAAAGGAGGAAGATTCAGACGTCTCAAATCCTTCATTTCTTTCACACCACAGCCTCCAGGAAGCTGTACTGCTTCTCCCCCCCCCCCCCCTTATGTCCCAAAGATCCTTTTTCAAGAGGCAACTGGACTTCCTGGTCTAATTTTGAAGATGTTTCGCTTCTCATCCAACAAACTTCTTCAGCTCTGGTTGGATGGTGGGGAATGGATGGGTGTGGAGCCTTCTTGGAACTGTTGAAAGGATTGTGTTGTAGACTGGAGATAGATGATATCTTATCCCTTCCCCTCTGTCCACTGACAGAGAGGACCACTGGGACAGAAAGGACCACCTGAAAAAGGGGTCAAAGACACCATCTACGTAAAATTCAACAGCCCTCTCACAACAGATGAGAAGAGATAGACATCATCTATCTCTAATCTACAACACAGTCCTTTTCAACAGTTCCAAGAAGGCTCCAGCCCATTTGCACCGCTCAGGTGACCCTGATGACACAAATAAACCTTCAAGTCTCCTTAAGGACTTTCTAAAAAGAACACAAGTGACCAGTTGTCTGCAAGGAGTATTAATCCTTCCATTCCCCACCATCCAGACAAGAGCTGAAGAAGCTTCTTGGATGAGAAGTGAAACGTCTTCAAAGAAAGACAATAAAATCCAGGGAGCCTCTTGAAAAGAGCACCTTTGGGACAGCCGTGACCTGGATGACTGAGAATCCCTATAGACACTCCCGGTTTCCCGTCTAATCATTCTCCCCAAACGCCTCAGAGCTCCGTTACGTCTAACCCGCGCCAAGAAATTAGGCGCTAGAGAAGCTTCTCTGTGCGGGTTCGGCCGGGCGCCTGGAAGGGAGGAGGCGTGGTCGTCTGGGTGGGGGGCGGCTTTCTCGTCGCTCTCCGCCGCCGTCCCCTCAGATGGTTGCTTCGACGCGAGTCTTCGCAGCCGCCTTCCTTGTTCCTCTGGGATCTCACAGCATGACCGTCGGAGGTCGGGTTCCGTGGCTACCGCTGGTGGCCCTCTGCTGGGCTCTGGCGTCGAGGGGCGCCAGCGGTTCGGCTTGCGCTCCGTGCAAGCCGGACCTCTGCGCGTTCGTGCAATGTGCCGTGCCGGAACTGACCGCCCGAGACGAGTGCGGCTGCTGCGAGCGTTGCCTCGGCGCGGAGGGGGAACGCTGTGGCGGGACGCGGGGCGCTCGTTGTGGCCCGGGGTTGGTGTGCGTGAGCCAACGCCAGGCAGAAGCGCCCGAACCCGACGTCGAAGAGGGAACCGGGCATTGTGTCTGCAAGGAGGACGGCGCCGTCTGCGGTTCCGACGGCCGGTCCTACAGTAGCGTGTGCGCTCTGCACTTGCACAGCTGGCGCGCGCTCCTCGACGGCCGCGAGCGCGTCCGGAAGGCCCACGACGGCGAGTGCAAACTTGGTGAGCCGCGCGTCGCGGGGAGGGGGAGGGGGAAGCCGACAGCGGTCGGCACAGAACACCCGGGTCTCTTTCTCTCGTTCCTGACTGCCCCAACTTTCCAAACCTTGCATTCTTCTGGTGTTTAATCGGAGAGAGAAATGCGTTTCGGTCTAAATTGGAACAATGAGTTGTTCTTTATATTCACACACTCACACGCACCACACTCACACAAAACACACACAAACAGTCAAGGTAAAAACGTGAACAGCTTTTTTTTTTTTTTTTTTTTTTTGCAGTAACAGAGATGTTGGCAATAACCGTAGTCTTGGGCACTATTTTTAAGACTTTATATGCTATTGTATCTATTAAGACTTTTGTCACTTTATAGTAGCCTGCAACTATAGCATACCTCTTGAGTGTGTGTACACACACACACACACTATATAGAGAGAGGGGGAACATACATAATTATACTGTTTCATTCAGGTAAAGCAACAGTATGCAAAATACAGACAATAAATGAAATACAATGGGGAAAAGAAATCAAGAAGAATTCTAAAAGTATGTCATTAAACTTCTCAGGAACTGCCTATCCTGACAACTGTTCTTACTTCCATCCTATTCCTATGTTGCCTTAGGTGCTTTGTACCTTTCCCCAGTGTAATATATGGTCTCTTCAAAAAGGGTAGCATCCAGTAGGCTTAGGAAAGGAAATATCAATGAATTCAAGTTGGAGGATTTAGAATTTGGATCATTAAATGGTCCATGAACATGAATACAAACCTCATATGGCTATTGACACTCCCAACAACCTGAATGCAGGCACACTTGTAATCCTGGACTCCCTGGTTTCATGCAATACTTATATTTTAGTTAAATTAAGTCATGTTCTTGGTTATACTTCCACAACAGGTTCAGCCACACATTTGGGTTCCACAGGCATTACATTACACTAGCTCAGAAGTCACCCTCTTATACCACTACAACATCTAGGCGCAAACTTTTCCTACAACTTTCCATAAACTCAGCCAGACTGGGTATTACAGAAAGAGTGTAACTAACTACCCTGGGATTTTATGTGGTATGTTGGGCTTGGATTAAAAAGACCTAGATTCACATCTCCTTCCACCTCTACAGGTCCCTCAGCCAACTGATTCTCTTTCAGCTTAACTCACATGTTTGTCACAAAAATAAAAAGGTGGGAAAGGAAGAGGGAATGATTGTATGTAATGGGCATAGGGACAGGTGGAAGAACTACTGCCAAGGTCAGACAAGGGGATCCTGAGCCTGGGCCAGGAAACTAATTTGAGAAAACATCTCAGACAATTTCATCTCTAATTCACAGGAAGATAAAGTGAGATAGTGGGACAATATTTAGACTTGCAAGATACTGTTCCAATAATAGTAATTTCAGACTCATGTGGCCTTGAATTCTTCATCTATCCTATCTTATAAAGCTGATACGTGTGTGTGTGTGTGTGTGTGTGTGTGTGTTATTCCAACAAACATAATAAATAATTGTTTAAATGGGACTACTGTTGCCTATTGTATTATTACATGCATCTTCTCAGCTGTCTATTTAGATGGTAATAAAAGAATGGGCAAAGGAGAGGGGAACACATTTCTCTGTTAGTAAGTACTTCATTATATCTTAACCCAAGGGCACTAATTTACACAGATATAATCAGTGGGGTAACATTTAATGGCCCCCTTTGGGAACCAGGCTGTGCTTAACAGCTGCTTCTCTTTCTATTTGTAATCAGGCTGGCTCCTTTTAATTTTGTACGTGTGTGTGTGTGTGGTGTGTGTGTGTGGTGTGTGTGTATGTGTGTAGATATAGATGCAGATATATAAGCATTTCAAGAATACATTGCATTTTTTTTCTTTCTTTTTAGTTTTATTTGTGCAGTGTAACACATTACTGTGTTATAAATAAGTGTCCCATATTTTGGATATTCCCTATGCTATTTAATGTAATGTTGCCCAACTGGAGGGTTGAAGCCCTGAATACATGTGAATAAAGTCACTGTATTCATGATTTGTAGCACTTCTCTTTAAACAAAAGCCAAGCTTTTCCCCACCCTGCTAACTTCATTCAATCTTGCTTAAGAAAGGACTGGGAGAAGTGGGAATCTTACTTGAGACAGGACTCTTTCAAAAGGGCCTGTGTTTCCTATAAGCTGATCCCTCCCAAGAGCCAGCCAGCTTTATAATGTTCAGACTACTGTGTCAGGGGGGGAAATGACAGATCTCTTTTTGTATCACCAGCGGTGCTTTTCACACCCCTTAATCCTCTTGCTGACTCAACCAGTCTGAGATTAGTTTGAAATCTGCTCATTTCACTGTCACTTATGGTTACAGGTTACATTTCCATGAGTTTTGTATATACATTTCTGTGGATGAATAGATTTCACAATCCCCTTTGATTTTATAGGAAGGAAGGAAGGAAGGAAGGAAGGAAGGAAGGAAGGAAGGAAGGAAGGAAGGAAGGAAGGAAGGAAGGAAGGAAGGGTTTTAAAAAAATAATCCAAACAGAAATGACCAATAATCACAGAAGCCCAAAATATTATAAAATGTTTAAGTAGCAGAGGGTGGGGTGCTAGAACGTTTTTTCCTATAGTGTTTTTATGCTAATTTTGTTTAGCCTTTTTTCAAACTTAACAAAATCTGTTCATAATATTTTCATTTTAACTTTTGCTTTAGTATAAAATCATACATCATTTTATGTATGTATATGCATTCTTATCCCTTTTCATTAAATGTTGCTTTTTGTTTGTTTTACCTAATTAATATAAAAATAAAATCAGGAGCTGGGGGGAATGAAATGTTCTTCCAATTGTAGCTTAGGTAAAAGAGTTGCCAGGTAGTCTTACTTATTTATCCAGTTTTTATCCTTCCTCTTTAAACAACTTGCCCTGTTCACAGAAACAATGAACAGTCAGTCAATATCCCAATCAGATCTTCTAACCAGTGGTTTGGGGTAGACTTACAAGATTCTTTTGGGAATACACAGTTCCTGCCCACTTTCTTTAGGAAGTTGTGTCTCGTGTTCATCTTCCCACAAATCAGGCAGAGTATTTAACAACAATGGGAAGAGAAGGCAGGAATTGGTTTCATACCATATAGAGTAAGGAAGGAGATATTCAGGAAACGTTACTTGGGCAAAAGAGAATGGAACATTTTTAAAGTTTAGAAGAAGTTATAACAGTGTTGGTGAACCTTTTAAGCATTGAGTGCCGTAATGGGAGCATAAATGCGTGTCCATGCCAGAAACTGGAACAGCAGCCACCCGATGCGCATGTGCTCACTGGGAAGATGATCTTCCAGTTTCTGGCATATGCACTGGCCAGCTGGTCTTCACGAGCGCATGCTCACTAGAAACCAGAAGACCAGGGGGTTGGTGCCGATGCACATGCCGGAAACTGAAAGATCATCTTCCCAGTGAGCACATGCGCATCGGGCAACTGCTCTTCCGGTTTCCGGTACTCCCGTGCATGTGAAGACCAGATGACCGGTGCACCAGAACCCGAAAGAGCAACAGGCAACGGCTCGCGTGCCTGGAGAGATGGCTCTGCTTGCCACAGGTTCGCCATCATGGAGTTATAACTTTCAGAACAAGCTCAGGCAGATAGATGTTTCCTTTATTCAAGGATCTAGAACATGGGTGTCAAACTCACATTATCACATGACATTTCACATTTTTTTATATTCATGGAGCTGGGGTGGGCATGGCCTGTGCGTGATGCATCCAGTGCATGGGCCGCCAGCTTGACACTCCTGATCTAGAGGAAGGAGGAGAAGGACACCGCAATCAGACTTACAAGAGTCTGTTATTGCAGCCAATTTCAGGAAAAGTAGTTCTAACCTTCCTATGGAGTTGACTTCCTGGTCTGAGCTATCTAGTGGGATTGACACATTATGGCCTCCATCCTTTTCTCATTCATGGAAGAGAAACAGGAAAAAAACCAGTAAAGCACAGCTCCCTTGATGCCAATCCTCTCATCCTATGGAGAAACCAGTTACTAGCACCAAAGGAGGAATTATATACCCCACCTTCTTTCTTCTCTCTGTTCCTGTTACGAATAAAATCTCTATTCTGCTTCATAGCTAAAGGACAATAGTGATTAGAAGTGTGGTTTGTACTTCCTTAAGATGGCTCAATTTTCTGCTGGAACCTGCAGAACCTATGTATTAGTGCTGTTTTGCAGAAAAACTCAGAAACAGTTTTAAGCTGAATCTGTCATGGTTTTAGTGAGTTGGGTCAATTGATCCCTTTTTGTTGTTGCCATAATACATGAACAATATATTTTCTGCAACGCCATCGCTTCTCTTCTAAAGAGCATTGTTGTAGAGCTATTTTGGAATTGCAAAAAATCTGGATCACCAGTAGCAGAGAGACAAAGAAAATGAACTCCTTGCAACTATATAATTGTTATCTGATATTCCTGCATTCTCAGGGCTCCATTCTACCTGGCGTCTGGCTGCTATACATCTGCCTTATTAAGAGATGCTTGCCATTCTGTTTTCCACAATGTAAAAACTGTCAAAGGCTATTAACGAACTGAAGCTGTGCTTGGTCTATCTTGCTTTCAGAGATTATGCCAAGGAGGATCTCAGTTCACACAAGGATCTTTATAAATATACTATTTTCTGAATAAAGTCTGTATCTTACATAAGAGGCATATTTCCCCAGTAATGGCTAGTGGCGTCTTCTAAGTCAGTCAGTGTCAAAGTAATAACACAGCTATGTGGATTACTATTACAGCAGGACAGGAAAGGTTAGGATGGCTGTAGAAGAGGGGTTTCAAACTCCTTTTCATTAAGGGCCACATCAGGGTTTTGTTTGACCTGGGGGGGCAGCTCGACATCACTCGTGTTGGGGGCACCTGTGGTGGCCAAGTGCTAAGGCAGGACTTCCTTCAGACCCACCCTACCTTCTCATTATAATCTTCCTTCCTTCCCTTCCTTTCTTTTTCTTTCCTTCTTCATTCTCCTTTGTTCTTCCTTCCCCTCTTTCCTCCTCCTCCCCCTCCTTCTTCTTTTGTCTTTCTCCTTTCCTGTCCCTTCTTGGTTGCTCAAATGCAAATGGGGAAACATTTCTCCTTTTCTTTTGTTTTCCTTTTAGCTTCTTTTGCTAGCCCTCTGCCAGAGAAAACTAAGCCAGAGGGGAGGATGTGCAGCCCCACCCCCAGCTCCATTTTCACTGGCGGAGGCACCGCGGACCAGTCCTTTGATGTTTCCAGGGCAGCCCCATGGGCCAGATCTAATCACCCTGTGGGCCGGATCCGGCCTGCAGGCGTTGAGTTTGACACTCCTGCTGTAGAAGTTACTGTGAGTCACAAGTTGGGATTCTGCCTAGGTAGACATAAAGCAATTCCGTGTGAACTTTTTTCTTCCCAGTCCTTGCAAGCAATTTAAAACCAATTCCAAGTCATCTTCACTTCTGCAGACATTATTGCTAAGAACATACACAGAATACACAGAACAGCCCCTGATTATTCCTTCCAGCTATCCAAAGGGTTCGAGGGTGGGGACAGCATTTAATTCGTGCCCTGGCTCCTGAACTGCTACAGCTCGAGCCATTACAAAAGTTTTATTGTCCCTTCCACCATTCAGAAGTGATAGAAATAAATTGCTAATGCATATATTCATCTCCGGTACCTATTGTGTGGATTTGTCAGGTCACTTCCCTCCCCACCCCTGTGCAAATCTGTGCAATTACTACAAGATGGGTTTTATCCATCTGCCAGAACCCATTGCTTCGCTTTCCTTTTCAGAATCAGGGTTAGCTCTGAATGCAGAAGGAATACAGGATCCACATTTTGGCAGTCAGAATAGCTAAAGTAATGGGTGTTTGCTGCAGTGGCAAAAGTAAGTGAACAAAGCCGGAATCATAATAATACTCCAAGCAAAAGGCAAAATCATCAAGAATTCTCTTTCCCTCTTTCTTCAATGCTGGACCAGTTGGCTGCAGTACACCAGGCAGATTTTTTTCTCGGGGATAATTTTAAAACCAGGTCCCTTGAGATGTGTTCAGATTGAAGGTATACAGGGGGAGAATTAGGATTGCCTTCATAAATACCTAAGGAATTGTGGGCCATTTGCTTCTGCTTTGTGTTGAGTCTGTATTTCCTTTCAAACATACACACCAGTGTTGGGATTCAAAATTTTTTACTACCGGTTCTTAGACGTGGCTTGGTGGGCATGGCAAGGGAAGGATACTGTAAAATCCCCATTCCCTCCCAATCAGCTGGGACTCAAGAGGCAGAGAATAGATGGGGGCGGGGCCATTCAGAGGTGGTATTTACTAGTTCTCCAAACTACTCAAAATTTCCACTACCGGTTCTCCAGAACTGGTCAGAACCTGCTGTATAGCAGTCTGATACACACCCAATGCTAGATGACAAACAGTGGCTTCCTCAACTTGGAAATTAATAATTTCAAACATTATCAATATTATTTGTATGAGCCTATCCATATCTGAACTTTTGTTAATTATCTTTTGACATATTAAAAGCCTCTCCCAAAAAATGAAACCAAGGAAAAAGCTCATTGCTCAAAATACAGGTAGTCTTTGACTTACGGCCACAATTGAGCCCAAAAGTTCTGTGGCTAAATGAGACATTTGTTAAGTGAGTTTCGCTCCATTCTACAACTTTTCTTGCCACAGTTGTTCAGTGAACCACTGCACTTGTTAAATTAGTAACATGGTTGTTAAGTGAATCTGGATTCCGCATTGATTTTGCTTGTCAGAAGGTCGCAAAAGGGTATCATGTGACAACAGGACATGGCAACCATCATAAAGATGAGTCAGTTGCCAAGCATCTGAATTTTGATCACATGTCTGTGGGAATGCTGTTATGGTTGTTAGTGTGAAAAATGGTCATAAGTCATTTTTTCAGTGTTGTTGTAACTTTGAATGGTCACTAAAAGAACTGTTGTAAGTCAAGGACTAATTGTACTGGCTTTTAGAGGCTTTTAGATGATTGTATAGCACTTTGGACTTGAAGACAAAAGAAATGCTTCAGAACAAACAGAATAATTCACATTGTCCTTGTCCACAAGTCTTCAAAGCTGCTGCATCTTTTTCTGGCAGCCTGGAGCTATTTTCTGTAGTTGTGATATAATTCGGGCAAAAAGTATCTTTCGTTGGTGCCCCTGTGTGTCCCCAAACTCTTTGGTCTTAAAATCTGAAATATTGGACAACTCTACTATTTACCTGAGGTTTTTCTTTCAAACAATCATTAAAAACCTTAAAATGAAATTCATAAATTCAAAACTAAAAATACAAAAAACAAGAATTAAGTCAAAGTTTCCCAAATAGAATATAATTAGCTTAGAAGGCAGATGGAACAATGAAAAATGAGGATTTTTTAAAAAAGTTTTTAAAGCAGACATTCATTAAGATTAAGGTAAAGGTAAAGGTTCCCCTCACATATGTGTTAGTCATTCCCGACTATAGGGGGTAGTGCTCATCGCCGTTTCAAAGCCAAAGAGCCAGGCACTGTCCAAAGACGTCTCCGTGGTCATGTGGCCGGCATGACTCAACGCTGAAGGCACACACAACGCTGTTACCTTCTCACCAAGGTGGTTCCTGTTTTTCTACTTGCATTTTTTACATGCTTTCGAACTGCTAGGTTGGCAGAAGCTGGGACAAGTAACGGGAGCTCACTCTGTTAGGGATTCGAACCGCTGAACTGCCAACCTTTCAGATCGACAAGACATTCATTACTTCTGCACATTCTTTTCTAAATGGGCCTTAACATAGTTCAAAGACTATCCTGGAGCTTTGCAACTGATTGTAGTTTGCTTTATACTATAAATGTTATATTTAGCATTTGTATGAAGAGCAGCTTAGTAGTACTATGGCCTCACTGTGTTCTGATGCAATATTAATACAGCTTAAATCAGTATCTTCTGTATTCCTAGCACAAAAATGAAGGGAGCAGAAAACCATTCAACAGAACAATGCTAGCAAACACCTTTCAATGACATCACGTCAGGGTAAGACTGATTGCGAGTCATCAGAGCAGAGCAAACACTGGGAACAGTTTTATATTTATATGCAATGTTTTGGATTTGATTGCAAGATTTAGCAAGTGCAAGAGCATAAACAGAGCACTTGTCGAGACTCATTAAAGCACCCACACCTGTATCCAGGATGGAACAGGTGTGCAGGTGTCAGAGACCATTCTTCTTATACTGAATCCTCCGTAGCAAGTAAATTGGACTATCAGCCTGCCGCTTAGACCACTGAAGAAACTTTATCTCTCTTTATTAATCATAATCCTGACAAGAAGCCTGTGAAGGAAGCATAATTCAACAATGATGAAATAATGGGGATACTGAGACTGGAAAAAAGTAAGACTAAGCATAGAGTGACTTTCCTGTGAGGATCAAAACCGGTTGGGAGGGAAATCCTGAAGGAGAAAAGAGAAAAGGAGGGGGGAAGCAAAATGCTTTTCATCTGTTTCCTGTGTCTGCCTTGGGGTGGAGCGTGAATTTGACCCTCACTTTCCTATTTAAATGCAGTGTGAAAGTAGTTAAGTGTGTGATTATGCTTGTACTGTACAATGTTTGTTTTTAGGTATTTTATCCAAGCATGAGCATTTGAGAGTAATGACATTAGCATTCTTGAGATGATGTCCTTGAAGCCTCTCCCTTTTTCCTATGAGTATTTTCCAAGCTTTTTTTTTATTCTGAGAACATGTATATGCAAATATCAAAAATTTTATTGTCCAAGCTCTTTCCTCATGCTCCATTCATCTTGGAAACTGACATAGTGTGAAATGAACATATTAATATGTAACATATGTTTCACATGTAATATAGGTCTTTACAGGAATTAGTAAGCAATGAAATCATTTCCTAATGATTTATGAGCTTCTTGATGATACATATTTTTTCCCTTATTATGAACTGTTTCTATAATAGCACAGACACTGGCGCATGGCATGGTTACCAGTCTCTCTTTTGAAATCCTAAGCACTAGTGGTGAAGATGAGCATCAGTTTATTTATTTATATCTACTAAAGGAGCCGAGCTATATTTACATTCTGATGGTGACCATAGCTAGTAATACGATATGCAGTGTCTAAAGTACAAAAATAGAGAAGCGGAAATTCTAAAGGAAAGATGTCAGCATCAATGCAGAGCAAATGAATAATGAATTATAGAATTATGATTCAGTAAGTGAGTACATGGATCAAGAAATAAGTTCTGTTTCAAACCCAGAAAAAATATATCAGGATCCAAAAGTTTTTCTGAGTGATTCCAAACGGTGGCTTGAAATGAAACCTGGAGCATTATAGGTAGTCCTCGACTTATGACCTCAATTGAGCACAACATTTATGTTGGTAAGGGAGATATTTAAGTGAGATTTGCCCCATTTTAAAATCTTCCTTGCCACAGTTGTCAAGTGAATCACTGGAGTTGGTAAGTTAGTCACACGGTTGTTAAGTGAATCTAGCTCCCCCATTGACTTTACTTGTTGGAAGATCGCAAAAGATAATCTCAGAACACTGCAACCATCATAAATATGAGTCGGTTGCCATACATCTGAATTTTGGTCACGTAACCATGCTACAATGGTTGGATGTGTGAAAACTAGTCATGTCACATTTTTCAGTGCTGTTGTAACTTTGAACGTATACTAAATGAGCTGTTGTAAATTGAGGACCACCTGTAGCTGTTCCATCTTTCAGCTGAAACATTTGTGGCAGTATTCCTGGAATGAGTAGGGCAGAATAATGAGCACCATCCCTTTTCTCCCCTCTCAGAAACAGTGATTCATGATGTCATCATTGCTTCCTTCAGGTGACTGTTCTTTGATGGTCTCAGCAGCATGCAGTGCATCATTTCCCACTAATCTGCTGCTGATTTGCACAATATCTTTTGTAGAGATTAGTAGAGATTAGATTAAACTTGACTCAATAGCAGTAACTATGAGAGGGACCTTGGAGTCCTAGTGGACAATCACTTAAATATGAGTAGAGGCCAAAAAGCCAATCCAATCCTAGGTTGCATTAACAGACTGACAGAATCAAGATCATGTGAAGTACATTATTAGTACCACTTTATAAAGCCTTAATAAGATGTAGAGACTCTGGAAAGAGTGCAGAAAAGAACAACAAGGAGCAATGCTTCAATATTTGAGAGGTCAACCTATTTTCTAAAAGCAAGACAAGAAACAATGGCTGGAAACTCATTAAGGAGAGAAGGAACCTAGAATTAAGGAGAAACTTCCTAACACTGAGAACAATTAACCAGTAGATCGGCTTGCCTTTAGAAGTTGTGGATTCAATGGCAATAAACAGTATTTTCCAGGAGAATTTCATGCAAAGTTATATTAGGCTGTCTTAGCTGAGTGTGAAGACTTTCAGGTGTTTATTCCAAATATTATGGTTTGTCAACCAGATGTTCAGACTGGATTTGGCATTTTTGTCCACCTATTAAGTCCTTTCCAAGAATCTGGGATAGACAGATGTTGACATTAGATGGTGCTAAGGGTATTGTGGCAGGATGTAAGAATATTATTATTTGTTAAATTTATTTGCCACCTATCTCGCTGTGGGGCTAGGTGGTTTACAACAGTAAGAGCAAAAAGTGTAAACATAAGAATAATAAAACAGTGAAACAAATAATGAAAGTACAGTAATAACAGGTTAAAAAATAGGTGGGGGATGTAGAGAATATAGAGGGGGAGGTGGGGTTTGCTAACAGTGTAGTAGCCACCTCTAGTGTGATACTTCCCCAAAACAATAGATACAAACTCAAACAATAGATACAAGCTCAAGGTAAACCGCTTCAAACTTAATTGGTCAATGCCTGGAATGCTCTACCTGACTCCGTTGTTGCATCCTCTAACCCCTACAGCTTCAACCTTAAATTGTCTACTGTGGACCGAACCCCATTCCTAAGAGGTCCATAAAGGGGGTGTGCATAAATGCACTAGCGTGCCTACCATCCCTGTCCAACTGTCCCCATTTATTTGTACTTATTTCCTTGTTCACATCCATGTTTATACTTATACCTGTTATCTTGTACATGTTAGATAGATAGATAGATAGATAGATAGATAGATAGATAGATGATAGATAGATAGATAGATAGATAGATAGATAGATTAGATTAGATTAGATTAGATTAGATTAGATTACAATAAAATACCTGTTACAGAAAGCCTCTATCAAAATTCTCCAGCAAATGCTCTGTAATTTTATTTGTAAGGTTTGTAAGGCTTTTGTTGCGATAGCTGTACCTGTTTTTCCTTTTCGACCATCTTTGTAGGGGAAGGCAGGAAAATTCTTCCTAGCAATCCAGTAAGAAAAGCTCTTTTTAAAGAGAGAGAGAGAGAGAGATGCCTGACAACACTTCAATGAAGGGATCAAAGCTTTCTCCAGATTAATTTTACAGGGTCTGCTTCTGCTCCCAGGTGTATTCTCTCGCTTTTGAAATTGTTGGATCTCATGCTTTCTACTCTTGTCCTGGCTTTGTCATCTGCATTTGCCTGAAAACCTGAAGCGTCTGTAAGCAGATTTAATGATGACCTAATGAGCAAAAACACATCAGGAACCAGTCAAAGAAATGAAAACCTTTTGAAGTGGTGGGACTTTTCCAAAATCTTTGTACCTAAGCCATCCAGCCAATCAGTTCTGGAATTGCAGAGTTATATTTCATAAACACATTTGTCTGAACTTATTTTTCTATAACAACCCTTTGAGCTGGGAGAATTATTAGGTTATATTAAGTTTAAAACATACTACTTGCTAGAAAACAATAGACTTTTGAAACCAACCAAGTTTGTTGATTTTGTTGTTTGTTATGTAAATTATGAAATTTCAGTTATTACAATTAATTACATGTTAAGGGCATGTAATTTGCAGCATAAGAATGATGAAATATGATATGATTTAATCCATGTCTGAGGAGTCTTGAATTAAGGAATACAAAAATGACCAAACCTTTTAATCATGAATTTTCTTAGGCAGCTGCTTAAAATTAGAAGGCACAATTAATCATTTGTCACTCAAAATTAATTCAGGAATGCTCTAGGTGTCATAAATTGAATATAGATATATATTCACACATGCACATACAAATCTAAAGATGGGATTTATACTTCATAAGCTTTTGTTTGAGAACTTTAGCGGTTTTGCAAAGCTGTGTAAAATTACCAAATTTTGACTATTGAAATATTATTGAAATATTATTGGATTATTGGATTAAGCCAACAAAATTCAATGCTCCAACAGTTGCTTCTGTAAATGATTAATATATTTAAGTTCATCTTTGTAAACCTTTAATATAAATTAAAACATGAGAGCCCTTAAAGAGCTGGTTCTTTTTTATGTATGGAAAATTACCAAGCAATTATAAAATTTTGAATGACTACATGAAAGCATCAATGCATTTGACACTCAGCAAGCTGCTTTCAGAATTTTCTTTTTAAAGTAGGATCTCATCCCTAAATAATGTTCATCATCATTTATTTTCTCGTGGCGATAACATCAGCCACGAGAATTTCAGAAATGGCTGCGCTGTCGGTGCGTGTAACTTGTGCATAGTGAGGCCGGACAGAATCATCCTCAGGCTTGACCTGTCCTTCCTTCTGAAAGTGAACATGGTTTCATAGGACACAGGAGATCATCCTGCTGAACTTTTGTCCCAAGCGGTTCACCTGGCAGAAAAGAAATGGCATAAGCTTGATGTAAGACGGCCAGCTCATCGATATATAAAAAGGAACAGCTGCCTTCCGTCTAACTTATTTGTCTCCTTTCAGCCTGCCACAATGGGCAAGAAGGCCATCCATGATCAGTAGATAGTTGAGGGCTTGCATAGCCCTGGCTTATGAACAGCACTTAAGACCCTTACCACACTGCATCACTGCCCATTCAACGCACAGTGCTGCCACCATGACCACCTGGGCAACGCAGGCATCCATGGAGGACATTTGCAGGGCTGCAACCTGGGCCTCACCATTGCCCTTCATTAAGCATTATAGATTGGGTTATTTTGCCTCAGCTGAGGCGGCATTTGGACAACGGATGCTTCAGCGGGTTCTCTCTGCGAATGGGACTTCTGGACCAGCCTATTGCCTGCCCTTGAACTTCTATGCTTGGGTATATCAGATGCTTGGAGTCCCCAAGCAGTGCACAAGAGAAAGACGGTTGGTCTTACCTGAACGGTAGTTCTCTGTGCGCTGCGGGAGAGTCCATTCCCTCCCTAGGGAACCTGGTCCAGTGTCCACATCGGATGTTGATGATTTCACAACGATATTCTTCAACCTACACCTTTGTTAAGAAATTGACTCCAGTCAAGCCAAGGAGGCGTGTCCAAACTGTTTGAACACAGTCTCTGGGCTAATAGGCAGTAGTTATAACCCATGCATGGAGTCTCCCGCAGCACACAGAGAACAGAGAAAAGGTTGCAAAAGGGGATTATATGACTTTGGGACACAGCAATTGGTCATAAGTATGAACCAGTTGCCAAGCATGTGAATTTTGATCACATGATCATGGTGGTTCTACCAATGGTGAAAAATGGTTATAAATCACTTTTTTCAATGCTGTTGTAACTTTGAACAGTCACTAAATGAACTGTGGTAAGTCAAGGACTACCTATATTCTTGTTACTGTCCCTTCTCAAATTTCATGCCAGTACATCCTCATCCTGCAGTATTAGAAGTGCTGCAGAAATTGGACTCACTCTGTTGTTCCTATTTACCCTAAAATCAAGGTGTGGCAGCCCAAAATCTCACAAGAAGTTGCTGTCCAAGGAAAGGTGTCACTTTGAGATGGCGCAATTATTTAATACATGAAGAACATTTATTAATCCTGTTCTATAATAACGTGCAGAGAAGTGGAAAATCATTTACAGTAATATGAAAAAGTAGCTCCTTCAATTATAATTTTATAAACTCAAAAATTTCATCGAGAAAAGTGACACACACACACACACACACACACACACCACACACACACACACTGAAAAAGTCTGGGGGGGGGCAAGGAAAAAAAACTTTTAAGAAATTATAAAATGGATATCAGCTTGACATTGCATTATACCAACAGTATCTCATTAAATTCACTTCTGTGCAAACTAAATCACATGAATTCTGTATCCAGGCTGCATTCATTTCCTTCTTCCAACTTTGCCTATATTTTGAGGGACAAAGGCCAAGTCCAGCCTTTGGACAGGGGGAAAAAGTGTTCTTCCCAGGCTACATTATCCAGGGAGATGCTCATGAACACTCTGCTCACACAATGCCTCTGCCTATATCAGAGAAAAACAGACTGGGCTCCTACACCTGATTCTGCTTATCTGTGCCAGGGATATTACTTGTGCCTTAGTGTTGACTAAATACTATTTTATTCAGAAGTGAGGGATAAGAGAAGGGTCAAGGAGAAGAGGAAAACTCCGAAGAACATAGTGCCAGGCTAAACTGCAGGAGGGGGGGGCAGCAAGTCCTCCCTTTGTTGCTTATAAAGTTGGCAAAATATTGCTACAATATTTTCTTTAATGAACAGGCAACCTGCAGCCTAGAACTCCATGTAGCTCCCAAGTCTCTTTTTGCAGCTGTGAAAACCTTAGCCAACTGCACCACAATTAATTGCAATGTTTCTAAAAATGGCTGGCAGTTTTCCATCCTTTCCCAAACCAAAAGGAAGAAGAAAAGGGAAAAAAAATAGCACATCTAAGATACAATGCATGCATGCTGGGTTTTTATCACTCCTGGTGTAGTTCCTGCCTGCCAAATATTACTTACTCCAGCTGTGGATAATGGTTTAGTAAATGCCTTTTTTTATTCTGTAAGTCTGAAATTGGCTCCTTCTTTACGCACAAAACATTCAGGGATTTTAGCCATAATAACACACTGATTATTGTTACTGTTTGTCCCAAATGGTTCACCGAAAAACAGAGCTAAAAGAATAGACTATACCTGCAAATGTCATTCTGATTAAGGGGAGAGGGTGATAGAAGAGCTGAGTTCAAGGAACCGTTCACCCTTTCTTGAAATGAGTGACAGTTTTCAAACCCAGCCACGCTAATTATCACTCTTTCTCTTCACCAAATGCCAATTAGCCAGGTACCAGCATGCTGAGGTCAGAAATGCTAACGAAAGCTCTGCAATTTCTGCTTGCAGTGTTTTCATTGAAAGCAAAGAAATTGGTGGTGAATTAATCATAATGCTACAAGTGTCTGCTGTTTAAATAAATGTGTTTGTGTACAGTTTGCATACAAATAATTCAAATGATGGAAAACGTGATGCAGTTCAATCCAACAAAGCCTTCACTGTAGAACAATGCGAAGCCTCTAGATTTCTAGAGAATTTGTACAGCAATTTCTACAGAAATTGTAGAACTTCTGTCCCAGAGACAAATTCCTTGACTATCTACTCACACTTGGCCAAATAAAGCTATTGTATTGCATTGCATTGCATTGGCATCCTTTCCTATTCCTATCCTATCCTACCCTGTTGTCAGGCTTCCCTAGGTAACAAGACAAAAGCAATAGGTTTACAAGGGCATAAAAGCTCAGATAAGGAGATTTTTTGTAGAAAAGCTGTGAATCAAATCAGATGGGGCAGTGATGGTGATTGGTGAACCTTTTTCGCATTGAGTGCCATAAGCATGAGCGGTGTGCTATCACACGCGCTCGCATGCCCACCTTAACTTAATGCCCCCATGCTGTGCTCCCTGTGCATGTGCGTGTCACACAAACACACACACACACATACATATACAACGCTGCCTCATGCACAGGTTTCTTGGAGCTTGGGGAGGGCAAAAACTGCCTCCCCACGCCCCTAAGACCCTCCGGAGGCCAGAAATGGCCCATTTTTCAACTTCCTGTGAGCCCAGTAGGTTCATTCTTTGCCTTCCCAAGGCTCCAGAAGCTTTCTAGGAGCCTGTAGAGGGTGAAAATGGCCTTGCCTGCCCCCACCCCCCAGAGGCCCTCTGGAGGCCAGAAATGGACCATTTTCTGACTTCCATTTTGTGTAATCGGCCTTTTTTTTACCCTCCAGAGGCTTTGGGGAAGCTTCCTGAAGACTCTGGAGGGCGAAAAATGGCCCAATGCGCAAACTGGACACTCAGGAACAGACTTTCGGTTTGCACGTTTAGCTGTTTTTCTCCCTCCAGAGGCTTCAGGGAAGCCTCCTGAAGCCTCTGGAGAGAGAAAAATGGCCAAACATGCAAACCAAAAGTCCATTCCCAAACCTCTGGTTTGCACGTTGGTTTGTTTTTTTGCCCTCCGGAGTCTTCAGGGAACCCTCCAGAGGGCGAAAAACGGGTGAAAATGAAGACTGAAATCAGCTGGCCAGCGTGTGCATGCGTGCTGGCGCTGACAGGGCAATGCATCGCATGCCCTAAGAAATGGCTCTGCGTGCCACCTGTGGCATATGTGTTATAGGTTCGCCATCATGGAGATAGGAAATAATTCTACAACTGTTACATAAAAGATGGATAGTTTCTGTTTAATCTGTTTATAATAAAATTCCTGTCCACATTCTTGTGTTTGTTTCTCACGCCCATGCAATAGAAAGAGCTGGAAGCCATTCTCTTTGGGGTAGGAGGAATTACTTTCATCTGTTTCTGGATTTTATTATCCTGCCTTCTGATGTGAACTTATAAGATCTCTCAGATTGTGACAATTCTGGTTTGAAAAGGATCGTAACTGATTTCTCCCTGACTTAGGACCTGTTCTGTGTGGACTGTGATGATAAAAAGGAAATGATCTGTATTGTCATCCAGCAGAGATGTTCAAAGTGTGAAAGGTCATCTGTGGGACCTCCAACATATAAATATTTTTGTAGATAAAGTGTCTTGACGTTGCTCAGGCTTGGACACTATGCTGCAAGGAAAATCAAGTCTGCCTGCTTCTTGTCAGCATCATGTAAACTTTGGTGTATGCAATCTGAGAATCCATGTGATTTTTGGAAAACTGAAATCATATATTTGTTATGTGTGTCCTTATCTGCCATTTTACTGGCTGTAATGTTCTGGAAGTTTACATTTCGCCTTCTCCATATTGTATCTTGTTCTTCTTTGTTAACCTTTTTGATCGCCTTCAGCTCCATCAAACACCATGACGCTCTTCCTTCCCACCTCATTTATCTCCCCAGTTTTTCACTGAACCACACTTCTTTATTTGGGGATACCTTGAGTTACCCTTCAAGGTTTTGTGGCACCACACAAAGCTCTTCTCTCTAGCAGAAGCCACAAAACTTCTGTGGAATAGAATAAGCAGATTGCCCTTAATAGAAAGAGCAGAGTGGTCCAAGAGAAGACCTTTATTTACTATTGGGGGAAAAACATGTTGCAGAACTCAGAAAGTCTGTTGATCAAGAAAATTACTTGCTACATAATCTTGACGTGTAACCTGTTGCATAAGATTTGATTGTTGTTGCTGGGGGGAGGTGAGGTAGAGGTTTATTGGGTTGGGTATTTAATATTTTACTTCTTAAAAAAACAACACCACCTGGACTCACCATGAGTGACATGGGCAGCCAAATACATTTTCTTAATAAATAAATAAATATATCCATGTTTGCATGAACAAAGGTAGATAAGGTGATCCTGGTAGTATTTGGAGGAAGAAGCATAAGGATACTACAGGTAACTAGCCTAAAGAAGTTTAGCAAAGTTTGGAAAATATAATCAATCTGTATTTTCCCAACACATATAGAGGTCCAAAAACAGGAGGCTTAACTAAGTAAAAATGGAAAAGAAGTAGATGTCTTTTAGATCTGGTTGTAATCTTTTGAGAAACAAATTTATTGAAAAAATAGAAATCCTTGTAGGGTCTGTTTTTTTCTAGAAATCTGAGGTAGGAGTAGGACAGTGGATTTAACTACAAGTTGAATGTAAAGTGTTTCCACTTATAAAAGAGCAACCACATCTCTCTCTCTCTCCCTCCCTCCCTCCCTCCCTCCCTCTCTCTCTCTCTCTCTCTCTCTCTCTCTGTGTGTTATTTAAGTAGATAACTTAAATAACAACTAAACCTTTTTCTAACAAATGAAGTCTAAAAATAAAGTGCTAGGCTCTAAAGATTTCTCAACATATTGGTGCAAAATTGTTCATCTCTTAGAGTGAGAGAGCATAATCCTTCATTTGTAGTAACCCTCTTTGGCAATAACTAGTTCTCACATAATTTCACAGGAACAACTATGTTTGCAAAGAAGCATATTTTTTGCAAGGAAACAAAATTTTGTTCACCCACTTCAGACTTATGCATGCCTTGTTTTCAAAAAATAAGGGAAAATAATGAGTATTGCTTCACTATCTAGTTAATGCAGCTAGATGCGTCATACAATGGCTGTATTTACACATTAAATTAAACCAGATTTTGTTGCTCTTTTAGGCAGGGTTCATTGAATGGACTCAACAAGTGGCTGTTCATCTAACCAATTCTGTCTGGGCTAAGAAGAATTGGGCTAATTAGTATTTTGATAGGTGAATACCAAGGAATACCAAGTTTGTAGACCTGATAGTTGAAAAACATCCAGGAGAAAGTAGCATTGCCAGTACTAGGTAGATAGTGGTGGAGGCTGTATTCTATTATTTGTATGAGTCCATCTGAAAGCAGGAATGAGCTATGATTAGTTAGACAGATTTTATAAAAGAGCAGATACTACCGGTAGATAGATAGTCAAACCTTGTGTTTCAGAGGTGGTATTCAGTCGGTTCGTACCCGTTGCCTGAAGCAGTGGCAGAAATTTTGTCCACTTCAGAGAACCGGTAGTGATGGCTGCCTAGCCATGTCCCTTAACCGGTCCCCGGTTGCTCACCTCACCCATCTGGTCACCACTTGCTTGCGCTTCCTCTTTGCATACCAGCTCTCAAAGAGCATGTGCTTGGACTGCTTGGACTTGCAAGGCAATGGAATGCGCATGCACAAAGAAGATGGTGGTGACAGAAGCCACTTTTTTGCCAACCGTAGGATTTTTCAGCGGCCTGCAGCCAGCCACTGGCTTCTTTGAGAGCCAGTATGCAAAGAAGCGGCTGGGAGGCTTCTTTGCCAGCCAGACACTTCCCAGCAGCGGCGACTGGCTGGAGGCCACCAAAAACTTTGGTTGGCTTGCCTTCTGGACTGGACCAGCCACCATGGAAGGTAAGCAACCAAAGAGGCGGTGGGGGGGGGGGGGAAAGCAGGGAAACGGATGACTAGTGAAGGGAGGGAGGGGGTATATAGGGAAAAATCCTAAAAAATTTCCTACGTTTTCTTGTCAGCATGACTAGGTGGGGGGAATGTGACTGAGTGGGCATGAGTGACATCACGTTGCCCATGCCCACTCAATCCCATGCCCTCCACCTAGCCACGCCCATTGAACCAGTAGCGAAAAATTTTGAATCCCACCACTGGTATTTACTTGACTATGCCATGCAGAGGAAAAATCAAAGGCCAGAAGGGCAGAAGGAAATGACCCTAGATTAGTAATCTCTTAGGCAAGAGCCTGCAGAGCAATAACCAGAAAGGGAGTGCAAAATAAACATTTAACCTATATCCCACTGCAATTTTGTGTTCAGTAGATTATAAAGGCTTAAAGAATCAGTGCCATTGGCCTTGGACCCCTTCTCAATGTCTTGAGTACCAATCCACAACTGTCTGTTGATAGACCGGTTCAGTTCAGCAGGTCTCTCTGTTCTTGAGCACCTAACATATAGTGGTACTTGGTACCTGGTTTTTGGGTGAGGGGCTTTTGGGCTTGGATGTAACATTCTTAATTTGAGGGAGTTGAATGCTTTCTTACTCATCTTCATACAGAACAGTTGGTTTTGGTTCATATATCCAAAAGTATTTGTGCTATAAAGTAGATACATACTCTGTCTTGATGGACAATATAACCACCATTGATTGGTCTCTGCTTACTTGATTACAGAATCTTAGTTTCAGTCTGCCCAGTCTTCTGCTGAACCAGTTTGATATTGCTGTGACAGTCTTAAGATATTACAGTGCCTGCTCACAATCTTGATTCTAATCCAGCCCTCTGTGATTGATATTCTCATCTTCCTATACATGATTCTGACTGTTATCACAATATCTTGCCACGCTACTGTAGTTAAGTATAAGAAGTTTCCAACTGTCATCCTTTGTTTGTCAGTTTGCAATAGGAATTCACTGTTTACACATAAACACATAATGTTCATCTTTGTTTACACATAAATATGTTTATGTTCATGTCTACACATAAACAGAAAATCGGTTTCCCTTGGTTTTGCCATCTCCAGCTAGCCCTGGGTATTTGAAATCCTTTCTGTATGGCTAAAAAGTAACTTCAGGTCTTCCTAGGAGTAGACTTTTATGAGGGTCTAAAATAGTATTGTGATTTAGGAGACTTCCTTATTTTGAGGGGATTTTGCTTCCTGGCTGGCTTCCTGGAAAAATGCATTTTTCCTTTTCACCTGTATAAGATGAAGGGTTTTTAGCAGTGGTGGGATCCATTTTTTTTACTACCGGTTCTGTGGGCGTGGCTTGTTGACTGTGGCAGGGGAAGGATACTGTAAAATCCCCTTTCCCTCCCGATCAGCTGGGACTCGGGAGGCAGAGAATAGATGGGGGCAGGGCTGGTCAGAGGTGTTATTTACCGGTTCTCTGAACTAGTCAAAAATTCTGCATGAATTTATCTTTCCGGGCGAGGAGAGCGGAGATCGTGATTTTCTTGAATTGTGGTTTGGGATGAATGGAGTTGGGAGGTGCGGGGTAGATGGAAGGGTAGTGAAAGTTCAATTAGATTACTTTGAGTCAGAATGTAAGCTGATTTTTGTATGAATTGCTATTTGAATATAAGGTTAAGAAAGATTAGTTGGAGAGTCTCCAGGAAGGTGGAGTAAATATGAGAGGAGTAATGGATGAGGATAAAATATATATGTGGACACGGGTAAAGGCAGGATGGAAGGTATAAAATTTATATGTGGATGTGGGTAAGGGCAGGATGGGAGGTGTTGGAAATGAAAAATGAAAGAAGCACTTGAGTCTTTAAATGGCTTTACAGAAAGGTTTGGATATTTGGATAAAAAAGAGATAAATTAAAGGTTTGGATATATAGATAAAGTGATAAGGCCCTTAGTTGGAGAATTCCATTTGATTAACTTACTTGGTTCCAATATAGTTTGAAATCCTGCAAGTAATAAAATAACTGAAATTAGGAATGAGGTACATTGTTTAAGATTTAAAGATGATGGGAAGCTGAGTTAATGTAGTGGGTTTGTTGATTTTTCCTGTTTTTCCTTTTTTGTGTGTGTGTCTTGGTTGTTGTTTTTTTGTTTTTTTTACTATTTCTCTTTTTTTGTTTTTCCTTTATCTTTCATCTTTTAACTTTAAAGTTAGTTGGTTTTAATATACTCCAATGCTTGATAAAGAATTATGCCGGGTATGGGACCTGGGAAGTCGTTAGGGGGTTAGGGAGGGGGGTCTACCGGGGGGAGGGTGGAAATACAGTTTCCATTTTCAGAACAATAAGAAGGCACTTGTATACTGTTGCTCTCTTTTCTTTTTTTATTTTTCTCTTTTATTTTCTCTTTTTTTTATTTTTCTTAATTTTAGTGCAAAATATAAACTGAATAGATTAATGAATTGTAGAGATACACCAAAGTGAGGAGTAGAGGGAAAGAAGAGGGAGAAGTAAAGAGGGAGTGAGAGGGGAATGTAAGGAGGGTGAGATGGAGGGAAGGGGAGATGTCTGAGGGGGAAGGAAAGTAGAAGAGGGGAATGTTGGAGGGGAGAAATGAAAGTTGGAGGGGGAGAAGAAAGGGTGTATGGGGGATCGAAGTGTTATGTTGGTTTTTCATGGTGGAAGATTTATTGATTATTATTTTTTTATGCACAGTATATAAGTGATTGTACAAAATGAAATGAAAATGAAATAAAACAGTTTTAAAACGAAAAAATTCTGCTACCGTTTCTCCAGAACTGGTCAGAACCTGCTGAATACCACCTCTGCCTCCGTCACTTCTGACTTTTGGCTCTTTTTGGTGCTGATGGTGTTTTTAGTCTAGGGCTATGGTCTTTAGCTTCACAAGACTACAGTAGTCCTCGACTTACAGTTCATTTAGTGACTGTTCAAAGTTACAACAGCACTGAAAAAAAGTGATTTACGACCGTTATGACAGTTGCAGCATCCCCATGGTCACGTGATCAGAATTCAGGTGCTTGACAATTGACTCATATTTATGATGGATGTGAGGGGCTATGCTCATTTCTGTGATATACTGTAACTGTACAAAACTAGCATTGTTTAAAATATTATATATGTCATTTTTGTTTTTACCTTTGTTTTATGGCAAGTGGAAAAATGAGAAATCTTAATCTATACCAAATATCACCAGTGAGCAGAAAATTATGGTGAGTGGGTAACTGTATGATTTTTGGTGTCATCTTCTAGTCATCCAGAGTTTTATAGCCCATCTATGAAAAATTTAGACTTTGGGACCTTTTTACATCTGTCTTACACTTATTACTCATCGCTCCCACATAAGGGATGGTCAGTGACTGTGATAGCTACACAGCCATCAGAGACCATTTCTGAACTGAAGCTGTGTTTGACCTATGTTGTTTTGTGAGCTCAGGTAGCAAATTAAAGATTTTTCAACACACCTGAGGGTCTTTAAAACAAATTGCTTTGAGTTAGGTTCTCTGATTGAAAAATCGACATCACACTTAAAGGGAATTTCTCTGCTAATGATTTATGACAACTTCCAATCTCGCCAGACTGTTTACAGCCACTTTTCCTTCATCCATAGTAGCCCAGCCAAATTTGCAGGAGTTTTGTCTTTTCCGCCCCACTCTTCAGGAGGGACCAGCATGCTACAAAGCACCAAAACTCATTATTATTATTTTCAAACAACATTCCTGGAGATATGTTCTAAACTGAAACTGAACAAGGGAAAGAGAATGGTTTTGTTGAGTTAGGAGTCAGGAGTTGGAATGAGGAATTCCCTTCAGAGGAAAATGAGACTGCCCAGAAGCTCAGTTTTTTTTTAAAGAAACTATTGGCTTCACTGCAATTTCAGTTAATTTGTAGCTAAGCCTGAACTAAATTGATTCAACTCTTGAATATTGCTAACATCATTGCAACACTGAAGTTTGGAGATCCTTTTCTGGATTGGGGAACCCTGCACCCTGTATTCATGCCATTGTGATCACTCATCTGGACTACCGCGAGCTGTGGTGGTGCAGTAGTTAGAATGCAGCATTGCAGGTTAATTCTGCCAACTGCCAGCAGTTCGATCCTCGCCAGCTCAAAGTTGACTCGGCCTTCCATCCTTCCAAGGTCTGTAAAATGAGGGCCCAAATTGTTGGGAGAAATATGCTAACTCTGTAAACCGCTTAGAGAGAGATGTAAAGCACCATGAAGCGGTATATGAGTTTAAGTGCTATTGCTATTGCTACTATGATGAACTCTACAGTGAGCTATCCTTGAGGAGCATTTGGAAGATTCAGTTGGTGCAGAATGTAGCAGCAAGTGTAGCAAATGGCTCTACTAACTCAGGGTCTGTAACACTGCTACTCTGTGAGCTGCTTTGGTTGCCAGGGTGCTTTCCAATGCAATTCAGTGTGCTGATTCTCACCTTTAAAGCCCTTCATGGTTTAGGAACCAGGTTACTTGATTAACTATTTCTGCCCAATTGTTTTTACCCATCCAATCCAGTCAGATCAGATGGGCATGTTTCAGGTCATATCTGCCAAAGAATGCCAGTTGGCAGGGCCCAGAAAACATGCCTGTTCTGCCACAGTGCCTACCTTGTGGGACATTCTTCCTCCAGAGATCTGAATGGCCCTGTCGCTGCTGACTGTTTGTTGGTTCTGTGCCCAGGCCTGGGGCCTTGACAATATACAGGAACCCACTTTTTGGTTTTGCTAGTGATGCTGCTTAGCCACTGTATTTTACCTTTTGAAATGTTTTAAATTGTTTTTATTTTAAGTCTGTTCACCACCCACAGTCACTTGTTGAAATGGGTAACTATATAAATCAGATGGAGGGATGGGTTGGATAGTAAATAAATAGAGATAAGTAAAATAATCAAGGCATGGTTTCTCAAACTTTTAATACTTTATCATACTTTTTATCATACATAAATTATCACCAAAATTAAGTATCATTGGTATGGGAAGGAGGCAGGGCTGACATCATGATGATACGATGTGTGATCTTGGAGCTCCAGGATTGCCGTCGATATCTCTGCCACTGGACTGTCCATTTGTCCCGTAGAGATGGTGATAGAGAAGGGCACATCCTGCCGATCCCAGGGATCCCGCAAAGTCCCGAGTAGATCCAGGAGAAGCCCTTTTTTCGAGCCACAGAGAAGCAGCCATTGAAGCTGCTGAAAGTTGGGACAGCTCCAGAATGGAAGCAAAGTGTGTCGAATTGGTGAGATAAATTTTATTATTAGAGAACACCCAAAAAGATCAAAAGTAAAGTTAAAATTGAAGACAGAAGAAGTTAAGTGGCAAGATTAAGCCTGACTCAAACTTAGTGTGTCATTTTTTTTCTTTTTAATATTTTTATTGATGGAATTTTTACAAACGCTTCTTACTTTTTACACCAGACTGGGTTTTTTTCTTTCTTCTTCTATTTTTCCTTTTTTAATACCTATCGATTATGACTTTTTTTTCTTTTTTCAATGCTCTATCACTTTCTCTGTTACTTCTCTTTTTCTCCTTAAGCCTGGAATATAAAGAGGGGAGTAAAAGTAGAAGAAAAGAAGTAACACTGCCACTTAGAGGCTTGAGGCTTGGAAACATTGTTTTTCTTTTCTTTCTTTGAATATTTGATCTAAATTTCAAGTCTTTGAGTTTGTTTATTGAAAATGATAGTGGAATGAGCTCGGATTGTTTATACAGGTGCTCCTCTGGGGTACTATCACTAGCTGGACTGGAGTGAAAAGAAAGCCTTGACTTGAAAGAGAGAAGATTGCAGTGAATTTGTAATTTAATAAAAAAGCTTTATTCTATATAGTGGCAGTGTTTACTTTCTGGAGGAATGTTGCAGCACGGAAAAGAAAGACAGATGATTATGCAAGAGATTCAAAAAATACAAGTAAGAACAGAGAACATTGAAAAGAGAATTGAGAATATTGAACAAAGAACAGAAAAAATAGATGAAAAAAATTGAGAATACTTATCAAATGATGATGAAATACGAGGACAGATTTCAAAAAATTGAAGAAAAATAACAAAAAGAAAAGAAAATTGGCAATATTGAGAGCAGATTGAGCGTGGATGGAAAAGTCAAGAGTGGAATATTGGAAGGGGAGATTGACAGATTAAAATTTTATCTCAGATTCCAGAATATAGAAGAAAAGGGGGAAAATTTGGCAGAAGTAATGATATACATTTTGGCAGAAGCATCGGTGAACCAAAGGAAAGTTGATGGAGGAACAGACGAGGGGTCTCGAGTCTTTACAAAATATGCAATGGAAAGCAAGTTGCCAAGAGATGTCCATATAAGATCTACCAAGGAAGCAATTAGAAGACAAATACTACAAATGGTAGGAGATATAAGATTGCACTACTATTGGAAAGATACAGGATGATGTAATGAAATGCTATAATAAAAACTAATTTAAATTTAAACTTAGAATATTATACATAAAATAAAGTAATAATAGTTATAGTCAAATAAATGATTAACAACGATAATAATGCATATATATATATATTACAAAAGGCAACAGTAAAAATATTGGGTTTCTGTCGTGATGGACTCTTGTGACGAGCCGATTGACAGATATGGAAGCAGTTAGCTTCCTCCCATAATTGGGGCATACCAGGCGTTGTGACACTAAATATATATGTGTCTGTGTGTGTGTGTCTGTGTGTGTGTGTGTGTTTGTGTGTGTGTGTGTATATTGTCCCGCCTGTTCATACCTCCCACCTGCCAGCCATTTGGAAGCCTGCCCTTATTGATAAATGAGTCCCGAACATGATGAATGACACCAGGCCCACACTCACAAGAGCCACACAGAATATCACCACCAAACATCCACAAAGAAAACAGACAAAAACACAAACTGATGAGGAGGCACGACCGAGGACCAGAAGCCAGACTACAAATGCACAATTAGCCTCTTTAAACCCCGCCTATCCTTACATGAAACACAAACCCCCAAACAATCAGAACATACCTCCACTCAATCAGGACACACCTCCACTCAATCAGGACACATCTCCAGCCAATCAGGACACAGCCAAGGTCCCACCCAATCAGTTCAACCCCCCACTGGCAGTTAAAAGGAAGAAACAGCCGAGATCTCACATTGCTCCTGGAAGCACCAAGCCTGAAGTAGCCTGAAGATGACGAATGAGACTTCGTCGAAACGTCACCAAGACATCTCCAATTTTACGCGGGAGAAAACTCGAATAACTAGAGACCTATATACTAACACCCGCGAAAACCTCAGAAAACACACACACACACACACACACACACACACACACACACACACACACACACACACACACATATATATATATATATATATATATATATATATATATATATATATATATATACATATACATATATATATATATATACATATACATACATACATACATACATACATACATACATACATGATTGATAATATGAAATTTATATAAATTGTAAGCGAGGACTATGGGGAGGATGCATAAAAGTTTTGTATCCAAAGTTAAACAATTTCATGTAGAATACAATATAAAGAGGTAATATTACTGGATAGTTTTAGGATGATGTAATGAAATGCCATAATAAATTTTTATTCTAAATTTAGGAATATTGGACTAAAATTTATAACTGGTTGGGAAAAAAATGAGAAAATACCAACGCAGGAGGAAGTTATTCATAAAATAATGGAATGTGCTGAAATGAGTAAATTGACATTTGAAATTAGAGAATAAGAAGATAAACAATTTTATAAGATATTGGATTTATTTTATCAATGGTTAGATTAAAAAATATGAAAATGAAAGATACTAGAGAATGTTATCAATTCAAAAATAATAGAATGATACTGAATATAACAAAGATATATTATTATTGGATAGATTGAAGATGATGTAATTAATTGTTATAATATAAATAAACCCAACATTTAGTATATCTCATTTAAAATGAAGGAATAATATTGATAGTCAAACAAATGAGGTATAATGATAATGTATATAAACATATTCATTTTGATATTATATTATAATCAAGTGATGACTGTAGAAAGAATGCACAAAAACCTTGTAACCAATCGACACACTGTATGTAATGGAAGATGGTTTTATGTTTTGTTTTATGTCTTCTTTGTCTAAAAATAAAAACTTTTTATACACACAAAAAAAGTATCACTGGTATTGCTGTGCTGGTATTTCAGCTGTGTCTTAAAATAGTTCAGAGCCAGTTGTAGTTGCTTTCTGCTGCTAAGGCTACATTTCGCCATTATATAAAGCTGAGCTTTACGTCCCCACTTTGCCAGCATAGCACTTACTCTGCTAGTATAGTAGAGCTTAAACCATGTGCTGTGTATTCCCCGACACAAAAAGGAAAGGAGAAGAGCATAATTCTGTGGAACTACAGAACAATACCCTGTATGTGCTTCTCTTTCATGACAACACTGCAAGCTCAGAGCAATTGTATAAATCAATGCAGCCGTGAAATTCTCATAAGACATACTTGAGGTATTTTAGTACTCTTTATTATTATCCAAAGAAAGAAAATGCTGAAGGTTTGCGGTGCTTTGGATTCAGTTTGGAAGAAAGAATTCAAAATGTGCAGGGAGCTGTTGTTGTTATCATTTCCTGACACTTTTATCTGTAACTCAAGCTAGTAAACATACCTAATGCTCCAATTTTCCTCACAATGATCCACAAATGCAACCTTTGTCTGGGACTATAGTTTGTCTTACTCCACTATGTAATGTTACCTACCGGCAGTACTCTATATGTTTATATTACTTATCATGACTGACATTTTTATATTGTTTTTATAGAGACTTTTATCATTAAAACCTAAGAGCTCCCCCTGCATATGTAGGGACTTGGCCCTAATTAAATATTCAGAATAACAGCTGAATATTGTTGAATTTGCATTTATGGGTATGTTAATTGGACATGGTTGGTTTAAAACCAACAGCCCATATGAACCCCCTTTTTTCATTTTTAAAGCCAGTTTCAAAATCTTATTTGTTGGCTGCCCTCCAAGAGCTCTTACCCCTTCCCTTCCAAGAGAGATAAAGCTATACTAACTTTTCCTTCATGTTTAATTGAAGATAAACTACTAATGGGTGGTTTAAAATGTATTTTACATTAACAGGTTGCATTTGAAATCCTTGTTTTTAAAACATTGCCTGGTTTGTATGCTGTAAGCCACCTTGGGAGAATTTGAGATTTGAGTTCTTACATGGCTAGAAAATTGATTAAAGCAATAAAGTAAAACACTTGTTTGTGGAGTAGGAATTGTGGTGTAGGTTAGTGAAGAGTTAAACTTTAAGAAACTCAAATCATAACAATATTCCATAGACAGGGAGATTGACAGTATAATGGACTCAGGAATTGCATAAAATAACAGAAAAGAGTCTGACACATGCTGGGTTGTCATATTGTATGGTTTGAAAAGAATTAAGAATGGCTTGTTTGCTTACATTTGTGCTATGAAACTGTCATGCTGCAGATGTTGCCCCAGAAGTCTGCATTATTTCAAAGAGTAATCGGTATAGATGTCATGAAAAACAGTTTGTGAGGTAGGTGGGGTTGGTAATTCTTCCCGGGGAATCTAAAATATTGCTATATGCCAGCTGCTGATGACAGTAACCATTGTATAGTGTTCCTTTGTCATAGAATGCCTTGTGCCACTCAATTGTAAAACCTATCCCATTACACTTTTTTTGGCTACAGCCTTTAACAGGGACCAGATTTTGGGGGAGGGGAGGGGTTAGCATAGGATATTTTGTTAAAATAAATGATTTGCAAGAACAAACTTACTGGTAAATGGGTTAGTACATAGCTTCCATTAATGCTGTTCCATCTACAGGGCTATCTCTGGGAGAGGGAGATGTAAAAAGTCAATATGGCAGCCAAAGCCCACCAATCATGATACATATAAAAGGGGATGGGATTTCATGATTGCAGCTACCATCTTTTTTTAAAACTACTTTTACAGGTAGTCCTCACTTAGTTACTGCCTCATTTAGCTACTGGAGTTACAACAGTGATGAAAACTTTGTGAGCAATCCACACATTTATCATCTTTGCAGGTCTGTAAAGCAAAGGAAAGCTGAAGTAAGATCACAAGCACAGCCATGGTTTCACTTAGCAACCGCTTTGCTTAACAACTGATTTGCCAGCCCCAATTGTGGTTGCTAATTAAACAAGGACTGCCTGAGTGTACTACTTTCTGGGGTACTCCTGCTATTCTGTCATTTCTCACTTTCATCCAGCTGCCACTCTTAGACAATTCAGCACTTAGAATAGGAAAGGCTATTACAGTGATGGCTAACCTTTTTGTCACTGAGTGCCAAAATTTGAGTATGCATGCATGTGCCAGAGCACCGGAACCCAGAAGAGAGCAGCTAGCTAGTGCAAATGCGCATGGTGGCCAGCTGGTCTTCCGAGTTCCGTCGCACACATGTGTGCCAGTCGAAGACCAGCTGACTGGCATGCATGCGCGCAACAGAACCCAGAAGAGCAGATGGCCACCATGCTCATTCACACCAGCCAGGAAAATTTCCTCCAATTTTCCATTGTGGACATCTGTTTTCCTACTATTTTCAGCAAAGATCTCCAATTTGGTGCAGGGTATAATGTTTCCTTCCTTCCTTCCTCCTTCCCCTCCTTCCACATGTGCTTCATTAACTATTTCTGATCTAACCTCAGTTTATTTATTGAGCCTCTTTGTGACCATGTAGTAGCTATTACAAGTGGAGTGAAAATTGTAAAAAAAAAAATTAAACAACTAAGGTTACTTATGTAGCATTGATTTATTACTCTGTCAAACAAACAGATTGGTCAGAAGGTAATGAGATATTATTGTCCATTCCTTACTTTCTTAATTACAAAAAATAAAAGGTGCCAATCAGCTGTTAATAAATGAAAAGATTCCTTATGAAAAATAATGATTAAAAAGGGCTTTTATATAAAATGCTATTATATAACAGTTGCACTTGATTGGCTACCAACTGCAAAATGTATGATGATTCTGAAAGAAATATCATATTTAACAATATTCCCTATTCTCTGTTAGTGAGTACAATTTCTGGAAATGATTGGTCAAAGTTGCAAGAAAAAAGTTTCTTGGATTTGTACCCGCTGTAATCTATTGATTCTTGTCAGTTTACAGCCTTCATCTTTCAGCAGGACACATGGTCCAAGTTCATGATACATAATTGGGTGTCATTGGCAGATTGATGGTGCCATCCTCCAAATTATGGGAAGATCACATCCAGTGAGTTAGACAAATGTTTAAAAGTGTATAATTTATTTAAAGTTCCTCCTCAAAATCTGTTGGAATTACAATTTACAGAATTTCAATGCAACAGGTTCTTGTGTGATACAAATTCTGAGAAATACAAGGGTCACATTATTTGATTACCCTTTAATGTTATGACTGCAATTTTTAAAAAAGTCTAATTTGATAGACTGCATATATTTGAGGGCAGGAACCGTGCAGAGGCTCATTCTGGCCTCTATAGGAGCTTTGTAACCTTTGCCATTTACTTCCTTCTCAGGACTGTCCTTATTTACACATAATGATAACCAGGGTTTGCTGAACAAACCACAGCTGGTGGAGATGCTTAACAATACTCTGAGGAATAAACCAATGTGTTTATAAACCACATTGCCTGAGTTCAGTTAGCAGACTGTGCCAAAATCATATTTTGGCTCTGGGATACACAACTGTGACCAAATGAATATTTACCTCAGCTGTTTTCTTCGCCAAAAGCAACTCACTTAACTAAAAAAAAAAGTGTTTGGCTAATCCATATCTTAGATTAAGTTGATCTGTGTGATCTTGGACAATTAGTTAATTCTGTAAATCATGATAGAGATTACCATATTTGAATGGCTTGTATGAACTGAAGTTCATCCACCTCAGTTGCTTCCTCTTAAAGAAACAAGCATTGGGCTAATTTTGCATGGAGGGAAGAGAAACACTTCTTTCCTGCCTGAATGTTGACTGCAGCGCATGAAGTAGGTCTCTCCTAGAATCTCTTATGGTTCACAATGGGGCTTTTTGTCCATCGGCTCAGTTCATATGAAAGTGACTCAGTGACCCTTTCAGTACTAACAATACTAAAAATATTTTGGAGTCTGAATCAGGATGGGTAAAACCAGAAGTAAAGAGCTGCACATCCACTCAGATATGCTTTTTGGTTGTCATTGTTGCATATTCAATATGCAAATACCAGCTGCGACCTGATTGGTTGGTCGTTTTGACAGTTGGTCTGAGTGCTAGTATAAATACCCTGACAGTTGCAGGGAACGTTTGAATCGCTTGTCACCTGTGTTATAATAAAGATCTGTCTTGCACATGGCTCCTGCGTGTCAATTCCCTCACAACAACAATCCACACACGAGTTTACAATACTGGCGACGAAGGTGGGATTGATATGCGATTCCCGCAGAGCCTAACAACATCAGCCAACGTGAACGCAGGAAAAAAAATTTTTTTTTTCTTTCCTACATTGAGGGCCTGTCAGGGCCGCCGCTATGGCCAGCAAGCGACATCAACAGCAGCCTCCGGTTGTAGCCAACCTCAGTAAGCTCCAGGCGCGGCCTCCATCCATCCGAGGGACGGGCTTCCTACGCTTAACCTCGACTGGAGCCGCCGCCGCTACTCAGGGACGAGCTATGGACCGTGATGGCTAAACTGCGCCAGCTGTGCCTGCCTGCCTGCCTGCCACCAGCTGTTCCTACGGCACTCCAACCGCCTCGTTCCAACCGCTGCGTTCAACAATAGCCTCGTTCTCCAAGCTGCCACCTAGCACCACCGGCTACGCTCTCTCAGCCTGTCTAAAGCCTCTCCAACACTAGCACACTCACAACATACACCAGACTGTCCTCTACACCATGAGCCTCCTTCCGTTGCAAAGGCCACCGCTTGCTTCTCGAACCAACGAGAGCTACAACACAACGAGAGCCTCCCTGCTGCAAAGATTCCAAAGGACCTTTTTTTTTTTTTCCTGGTTCTAAAATTTAGCTACGAAGGACTCACCACCATCTTGAAACAGCAGAACTGGGGGGAAGGAGAGAGATTGAATATGCAAATACAAGCTGCGACGTGATTGGCTGGTCATTTGGTCTTTAGAACTGGGGGGAAGGAGTGTTGCATATTCAATATGCAAATACCAGCTGCGACCTGATTGGTTGGTCGTTTTGACAGTTGGTCTGAGTGCTAGTATAAATACCCTGACAGTTGCAGGGAACGTTTGAATCGCTTGTCACCTGTGTTATAATAAAGATCTGTCTTGCACATGGCTCCTGCGTGTCAATTCCCTCACAACAACAACCCACACGTTACAATAGTCATCATTTTTTAAATAAATTTTGTAGGATCCAAGACCTAGCAAGGAAAGCAGGGTTGTTCTTGTTTTTTGGCGGGGACCTTTAATCAATGGTTGAGATTCAGGAAAAGATGCTGATTTGCAGTTCTTCTCTTAAGTTGAGTGCTCCTTCTAGCTGCTTCAATTTAGGCTTTACCCAGCCTTTGTGAAGCATCTGCGGGAAATTCTTCTTAGGCTGAATTGCATTGACATCTGTGAAGCTTAGCTCTGTGGATGAATAAATGGTGTCTGGGAAATCCCACTTATTTTGGCTCCTGTGGAAATGCATTCTGGGGTAAGGAAGTATGAGAAAGGTAGTGAACAAAGGAAATGGATACAATGGCAGTATGGAAAAATCATCCTTGTAATTGGATTTTGTGGTGGATAAACTTATATGCCAGGTTACAGACTGGGCAAATCCAGACACAATTCTTTTTATTAAAATATAAAAATCTAGCCCATTATTCATTATAACCAAGGCTTGTCTTTATTTAAAGGAGTTTATGGTAGTATTGATCAAAGATGCCTATTATTATCATTATTATACAATTATATCACAGCGGCCAGTTGTTTAGCCACATTTGGCATTAGTTACTAGTCGGGCCCCACCCAGGGGCCTAGGATGTCGTAACGTATTTTCATAATATGCGTGCAGATCCAAGCAGTGCGACAGCCAAGGTGGCGCAGTGGTTAAATGCAGCACTGCAGGCTACTGCTAGATCAGCAGGTCAGCGGTTCAAATCTCACCGGCTCAGGGTTGACTCAGCCTTCCATCCTTCCGAGGTGGGTAAAATGAGGACCCAGATTGTTGGGGGCAATATGCTGACTCTCTGTAAACCGCTTAGAGAGGCCTGAAAGGCCTATGAAGCGGTATATAAGTCTACTGCTATTACTGCTATTGCATTTGACTGATGATGATTTTGTCAATTTTTAACTGTTTTAAATGTAATTCCAGTGCTTTTGGAATAGCACCCAGTGTGCCAATTACTACTGGAATTACCACTGCTGGTTTGTGCCATAGTCGTTGAATTTCGATTTTTAACTCCTGGTATTTTGCAATTTTTTCATGTTCCTTCTCGGCGACCCTGCTATCACCTGGTATTGCGATGTCTATGATTATGACCTTATTTTTCTCAACCAGTGTGATGTCTGGTGTATTATGCGCCAGTATTTTGTCCGTTTGTATACGGAAATCCCACAAGATCTTGACCATCTGATTTTCGGTGACTTTTTCAGGCTGATGTTCCCACCAGTTTGTTGCTGTTTTAATATTATAATTTTTGCACAAATTCCAATGGATCATTTGTGCTACCGAATTGTGCCGCAATTTATAATCAGTCTGCGCAATTTTTTTACAGCAGCTGAGTATGTGATCAACAGTTTCATCAGCTTCTTTGCAAAGTCTGCATTTGGCATCATCAGAGGATTTTTCGATTTTGGCCTTAATGGCATTTGTGCGGATAGCTTGTTCTTGCGCAGCCAGGATTAGTGACTCTGTTTCTTTCTTTAATGTACCTGCTGTTAACCATAACGAAAGCGAAAATCCCACAAGATCTTGACCATCTGATTTTCGGTGACTTTTTCAGGCTTATGTTCATCATCATCATCATCATTATTATTATTATTAATGATAATAATTTGGTTAATCTTTGGTGAGATTCACAGCCTTTGGGGCTGGTGGGTAGCTCAACAGCTCGAGTCCTAACCAAGGACCTAGGAACTGTTAAGGTAATGTCGAAGGATATAAGCTGTTCCAAGTAGGGTGATTTTTTGTAGAATCAGAATATTCAAGTCTGATAAATTTAAAATTTCCAAATAGCGAGGTAGCCCTTTAGGTATTGCTCCAAGGGCTCCAATTACAATCAGGACAACAAACAATTTCTTTTTCCACAGTCGCTCAACTTCAAATTGCGAGTTCCGGTACTTTGTGATTTTTTTCTTGCTGTTTATCTTCAATTCGTGCATCTCCAGGTATTGCAATGTCAATGAACCATACTTTTTTCTTTTCAACTATTGTTATGTCAGGTGTGTTGTGGGCCAAGTGCCTGTCAGTCTGAATTCTGAAGTCTCACAAGATCTTGACTTTCTCATTCTCTAAAACCTTCTGAACCTGATGTTCCCAGTGGTTTTTTGCTGTACTCAAATCCAAACTTTTGGCACAATTTCCAGTGAATGATCTTAGCAATGCGGTCATGACATTGTAGGTAGTCAGTTTGTGATATTTTGCTGCACCCACTGATCAAGTGGTCGACTGTCTCGTCTTTCTCATTACAGAGGCAACATTTGTTGTTGGCGGTGACATGTTGGATTTTTGCCTTCATGTAGTTTGTGGCTAAGGCTTGTTCTTGAGCTGCCAAAATAAAGCCTTCTGTTTCTTTTTTCAGTGCTCCTGATCTTAACCAGTTCCAAGTTAGCTGTTGGTCAGCTTTGCCTTCAATACTTTTCAAGTATTAGCTATGCATAGCTTTGTTTTTCCAATTTTCAGCTCACTTCTCAATTACTTCTTTCTTATATTCAGTTTTTGACTTAGTTGTCTTTAAAAGGCCTCCTTTATTTACTTCCTTAATCATTGGTTCTTCACTTTTCTGGATGTAATCATTCAAGCTGTGTTTTTCTTCTTCCACAGTCGGTTTTACTTGTAGGAGTCCTCGACCACCCTCTGCTCTTGGTGCATATAATCAATCAACATCACTTTTAGGGTGCAAAGCATGATTCATTGTCATAAGCTTCCTTGTTTTTCTCTCCAAATTGTCCAACTCCATCTGGGTCCAGTCAATTATTCCTGCAGAGTATCGAATCACAGGTATAGCCCAGGTATTTATGGCTTTTATGATGTTTCCTCCACTCAGTTTGGACTTTAATATCTTGTGAATTCGTCAAATGTACTTGGCTGAAGTTAGTTCCTTGACTTTATTATGCATTAAGTCAGAGGCCTCTAAAATCCCCAAGTACTTGTAGCCTTTTTCTGGTTTTACTGCCTTTATCATTTCTTCATTCTCAAGTTCTATTCCATCATCTTCTATGACCTTGCCTGCTTTGGTTGCCATTGTTGCACATTTGTCAATTCCAAACTGCATACCAATGTCTTGGCTAAATTCTTTTGTGCTTTCAATTAATAAATTCAGTTCTGCTTTTGTTTTACCAAACAGCTTCAAATCATCCATGTACACCAAGTGCGAAATTTTCAGTCCTTTCTTTGCAAGTTCGTATCCATAGTTCATCTTCTTCAAAATGATTGTCAGTGGTTGCATTGAGAGTATAAAAAGTAGGGGTGAAAGGGAATCGCCCTGGAAAATGCCTCGTTTAATTTCAACTTCACCTAGTACTTCTTCATTAGCTATAAACTTCATTTTCCAGAGGTTCATTGAAGTTTCCATGAATTTATGTATGTTGCTGTGTTGTTGTTGTTGTTGTTGTTGTTGTTGTTGTTGTTATACTTTATTCATTAAACAAGAAACTCAGTCAACTAAACATTCAAAATTGCATCACAAATAACCATTGACTAATGGTTGCTAATGGTTGATACGGGTTGCTGCCAGTGTTCTAGGTCTCAACCAAGTACCTTCTTAAAATATACAATGTTGTTGTTATTGTTGTTGCTGTTATTTCTACAAGACATAGCTTAGAGAAAATAGCCATGAGCAAGTACTATTTCCTCTAAGCTATACTTTTTATGAATTTGAATTTTATATGAAAAAGCTATATTTTTTATCTATTTGAGACTTCATGTCTGCATCTCAGTTAGCTCTTTATTGTACATGCTGTATAGTTTATTAGAAAGCCAGTTTGATAATAGTGGTTAAAGCACCATGCTAAGAACTAGGACGGGTGAAATTCAAATGTTTTTACTACTGGTTCTGTGGCCATGGCTTGGTGATGGGGTCCTGTGACTTAGTGGGCATGGCCAACTCAATGTCACTCAGGGCCATACAGTCACAGGACACCACCACCACCAGGCCTCGCCCACAGAACCCAGTAGGAAAAAATGTAGGAGTCCATTCACAGCCGAGCTGCTATCTTCAGGCTGCAGCAGCTCTGCTGTGAATGGAGGGAGAAACGTTCGGATAGGGTCGAGCGGCCGGCAGAGCTGAGTGACAGAGCGACCAGGCGGGGCCACCAGGGATTTTTGCCACTGGTTTGGAGAACTGATGCCGATGGTCTCTGCTAGTTCGGTCGAACCGGAAGGATTTCACCCCTGAACTAGGAGATTGTGAATTCTAGTTGTGCCTTAGGCACAAAGCTACCTTTGGGCCAGTCACTCTCTACCAGTCATAGGAAGGAGGCAATAGGAAATCACTTCTGAAAATATCAGGAAAATTAAAGAAACTAATCCAAACAGCTTACAGGAGTTAAGACTGGTTCAAAGACCAAAGCAGTTTACTAATTCTTTTTAGTAATTCTTAATTAAAAAGATAGAATCTTCTACCAAAGCTGTAAGAAAACTTTATTGTTATCTATGTGTCCTTGAAAAACTAATTGAAAATGGAAATTATTTACATGAAATCCCAGTGTTTTAGTATTTTGAAACAGGTACCCTTTCTGTTCTTTTTTGATGGAGAGCACATGTAATACTTAAAACAATGAACAGAAAAATCATTTTACTATAGAAAACCATAAAATAATCTCACTGAAGCAAAAGCAGCAATGCTTTTTTCAACATTTTTTTCTTACACATTCTTAATAAATATCTACTGCTCTTTGTTTAAAAAATTATGCCCCTCTCTAAATTCCATACATAAGAAACACATAGTAATATTAATGACAAGAACAGATTCTGCTTTTTTATCTCATCTTTTTTCATCTCCTGTCTAATATGACATTGTTCATCTGTCTAGAACAGTGTTTCTCAAACTTAGCTTAGCTGGGTGGGGTATTGTAGGAGCTGAAATTTACACATCTTAAATGAAGTTGCCAAGATTGAGAAACACTGGTTTAGAAGGAAGTGGGATTAAGTCTGCCAAAGCAAATGTAGCAAGTTTTATGACATCTTAAAAACTACTGATTGTATCATGGTGTATATTTGAAATTTCCTACAGGCTAAAAGATTCAAAAACAATATTGCTGATCCTGATAGTGTTGATTTTTATCGTGCTCTATGACCATGCAGATGGAAATCAATTTTATCTGTCACAAAGAACTCCTGATATATAACTGGTGAATACATGATTTCTCAAAGCTATAAAACAAGAGAAGAGGGAATCAAGCTATTCTCCAAAGCACCTAAAGGCAGAACAAGAAGCAATGGATGGAAACTAATCAAGGAGAGAACCGACCTAGAAATAAGGAGAAATTTCCTGACAGTTAGAACAAGTACCTTAATCAGTGGAATGACTTGCTTCCAGAAATTGTGGATGCTCCATCACTGGTAGTTTTTAAGAAGCAATCAGACAGCCTTTTGTCTGAAATGGTATAGGGTTTCCTGCTTGAACAGGGGATTGGACTAGAAGACCTCTAAGGTCCCTTGCAGCTCTATAACTCCATTATTCTATTAAGAGAAAAATGTTTCTGAATCTTTCTACTCCAGTATCCATGTCCCATTTTTTACCTGATTCTAGATAATGAGATTTATTTATAAATCTATTGTCGAATGTCATACGATTGCAGACCATCTGCCAATCTAGTTTACATCTTTCTTTCTTTTTTGCCCATCAAAAACATTGGCAGGGGACTTAATGTGTTTATAACAGTGCTGTCCATTAAACTTGGAAAATCTAATACATATGGGATAATTGTAAAATAAAAGTTACAGCCAACTGCTATAAAGAATAAAGTCTACTATTAATCTGCTACGACTATTCATCACCAAAATCCTTGAAAGGTACAAAGCTTCTAACAGACAACCCTGTATTAAAGTACATGTAAACAGTTATGCTCCCTATTCATCTTCATTCAGAAAAGTCTCAACAGATATATACATAGGTACTCCTTGTTTAATTTAATAATGACCATAACTGGGACCAGCTACTTGGTTGTTAAGCAAATACGTTACTAAGTGAAACATCACAATTTCATGATCTTATTTCCGTTTTCCTTTGCTTTACAGACATGTGAAAGTTGTAAATGCGAAGTTTGGCTGCCAAGTTATTTTTCCATCATCATTGTAACTGCTAAACAAAGCAATAACTAAACGGCTACCTGTAATGCTGGCATCCAAAGGAAATTAGTAGATTGGACATTTCACCTTTTTTACAGAGCCAGTTAAATAAAATTACTGCAAACATTAATTTCTCATTTGAAATGTTACAGATGGGAGTTCTTCTAACAGATGGCCTTTCGCTCCCTCGCTTTCTCATCATTTTCAAAGAACATTGTGACAAGAGACAGGTGCCAGCCACTCATTCCTGTCTTCCCTGTTGCTTTAGCTGCAGGCATCTTCTATTTGAGAGTCTCCCAGCATGCCAGGTGTGGAACACATCTTGCTATGTCAGTTCCAAACAGCCTAATAGAGAGGGGGATTTTGTATTGTGTTCTCAGAGGCTGATCCAGAAGTCCCCCCTCCCCCCCCCCCCGGAAAAAAAAAAACCCTCCAGGGTGATAATTGCCATCTGCAAGGGAAGTAGTGCTAATGGCATGGGAATCCAGGCTGTCTGCATATTCCTTGTGAATTGGGGAAGCTGAAAGGAAATTGGCTTAATTTTACAGGCTTCCTCCTTCCATCCCAGAAGGCTTGCCATCATTCTGAAGTGTTGCCATAGATACAGCTAAGAGAGAACTCTGTGTGAAATCAAAAGATTTACACACTATAGAAAGATTAAGACACGTGAACCTTTGAGTTGCCTTGCTAGTTTGAAAGAGCAGTCACTACTCCCGGGATGTATATTTATTCCATTTTCACTTCTACCAAATAAGACATAAAGAACAGTTGTTGACAACCGGTCCTGGGTGTCCCAGAACCAAGAGACTTGAGAATAAACAAAAGCATGAAGTTATGATTCTTTCTAATATAGAAAACCATGCACAGGTTGGCTTTGGAACTCCCCCACCTCACTCCGCCTTCAGAAGATAATGTTTAAAAATCCTGATACTAAAATTATTAAAAATCCTTTGGATGCATAGAATTAAAAATTACTATAAAACAGTTGTTCATTCCATTCCATTTTTTCTTTGGGGTACATAGCAGAATATCTGGGAATCGTCTTTTCTTGCATTTAATTATTTCAATAGTAGATTCAAAAACACTCATTGGCCCAAAGGTCACCCAGTTAAATAGAACATGGTTGAATAAGGAATGTATGCGTTCATAATTTTAAAATCACTAATCTGTTAATATTAGAAATTTAGAATTACATTTTTACTAAGATAATACTTAGTAACATGCAAACATTGATGGATTGGATTGGATTGAAATCAGTGGTGGATTGCGTTTACTGTCACAACCAGTACGCTGATCACACGCTCGTGTGTTCTGTTCACGCACGCACCTGACTTGTGCTTGACTCACATGTGCAATCCACCGCCCCTGCAATAACCAGCTGCTTGTTGGGGCTCACACAGGCACCACACATTATGCGTGCATGCACACGTTGCTGTTTGCCATAAAAACAGCTATAGTGCGCGGGTAGGTGGGTGAACCAAACAAGCCACCGTACCAGTAGGCTCTCAGCTGCTCCCGGCCATTACCAGTATGGCCGTACTGGGCCATACCCACAGTAACCCACCTCTGATTGGATTGGATTAAGATAGATGAGAGAGGGGGGGAGGGAGGGAGAGAGAGAGAGATGCAACAGAAGCATTGTTTTCTTAAATCTTTATCAAAACTAACAGATTATTTTAAACTATGTATTTTAAAATATTAATATTAAATAATATTTTAAAGATAATTTTTTACCAAATCATTTAAGATGTTAGAAACCTTGATAAGTTTCAGCTTGCTTACTTTGAATCATGATTTAGTATTAGGAATTTGGAAGTTATTTAACTACAATTCCCAGAAGTGACAGCATTAGCTATACCGGTTATAGCTCTTGGGAGTTGAATTCAGCAACATCTGAAAATCCCAGATTGTCTGTTTCTGCATTTAATGGATTGTGGATTGTTTTACTAGCAGACTGAATGTTCCATTTCAAAGATTTTTTTTTCTTACCAGGATCAGATCAGAGCATAATTCAATTCCCTAAAACTCAAATGGTGCATAATGGTGCAGATCGGGTGCTTCTGGGATTCTTACTTTGTACATCTGTAATCACGTTCATTCACATTTTTTAAGAGTCTGTTTTTTTTCAGACCCTGAAATTTTCTTGCACAAGGAGGCCTCTGAATAGTTAAGAAAGTCTTCATGAAGAAGCACCATTGAATTCTATGAAAGAGCAACAGCACCACATCCTGGACAACTGCAGCTTTTTTTCTTAAAAAGTGTCTTTGTGTTTCCTGAGGCATCTCTACAATTACCTCAGAAGAAGGGACAATGAAAAAGATATATAGTAGTAATTTATATGCCACTCAAGAATCCAAATTCTTTGCAGGGCTCCAGATTGTTCTTCACAAATCGTTAAGCATCATATTTCCATGCTAGCAAATTAAATATAACTTTAAAGCACTTTAATTTATTTTAAAGTAGTGATATTAGTGCAAAGAATTAAACTGACAACTATCCACTAAGAGAACTATTTTTATTATCTATTCCATGAAAAACTCACAAGACTAAAAAGTGCAACTTTCAAATATATCTATTTATTTCCAAACAGAGACACAGTACAGGTAGTCCTCAACTTACAACCACAATTGAGCCTTAAGCCTTCTGTTGTAAAGAGAGAAGTTTGTGAAGTGAGTTTTGCCCCGTTTTACGACCTTTCTTGCTTCACTTAAGTGAATCACTGCAGTTGATAAGTTAGAACGCGGTTATTAAGAGAGCCTATCTTGGCTTTGCTTGTGAGAATCACATGACCTTGGGACACAGCAACGGTCATAAAAAGGAACCAGTTGTCAAGCGTCTGAATTTTGATCACATGATCACAGGGATGCTGCAAAGGTTGTAATTGTGAAAAATGGTCATAAGTCACTTTTTTCAGTGTGGTCACTAAATGAACTGTTGTAAGTCGAGGACTATCTGTAATTCTAAAATGCTATATGTCTATGTTTCTTACAGCTCCTGCTATAATTGTGCCACCGAAAAGGATTCACAATGTAACTGGAGCCCAGGTCTATCTGTCCTGTGAGGTGAAAGCAGTTCCAACACCAATCATCACTTGGAAGAAAGTAGGTTAAGGGTCCTTCTAAATGCCAGTTGGCAGCGATATCATACTTTGCACTCAAAAGCAATATATTACTTATGGGAGTAGGTTGTGATTTATATTCAGGTGATCCTGGATCTTCTAGGACCCCCCCCCAAAAAAAAAAGATCAATCTACGGGATATAGAGGTATTCATAGAATAGATCTTAAAGGTTCCATTAAAATCCTGCAGGAGTGCAGAGTAGCTCCTTAATTGGATGTATAATTAACAGTTTTTCTTTACCCTTAATTGGCTGGAGATGACAAAAGCATTGAGATCCTGAAAATAAAATATATTTTAAATTCAGTGAGCTCTGTTTATTCTTGAATATACAGTGTTAGAAGAGACTCTCATAACAAAGGTAGATTCCCACCCTTTTTGTTGGATCAGCAGTCAGTACCATTTTGTGGGTGGCTGAAGGATTGCAGAGGATGAGATAATAATACAAGATGTGTATGGCAAGGCTTCTTTATTATTTTTAAATAAATCTTTGCATTGTGGCTATTTTAGGACTTGCACAACAAATGCCTTGTGTTCTCCATGATGCTCTTGATTTTTGGCAGCCAATACCAGAAGAAATTCTGAGGATGCCAAAAACGGTCCAGGGGCCTCCAACTGTTCATCATACATTAGATGGTTAAGCCTATGAATATGCCAGGAAAGGGAGTCTTGAGTAATGGTAGGCTAGGAAAAGGAGTATGACAGCTATAGCAAATAAAGTGTTTTAGGGTATTGAAATGCAAGGTTATGATGAGGCATAATATTTTAAAAAGCAAGAAAATAACTAAGCTCAGAGAGCACCAAGGACCTTTCATTTCAACTCTGAACTTCAAAATATTCTCCATTAAACAAAGCCTCAAGATTTTTTAAAATAAAAATTGTGATATACAAATGTTTAAATAAAACCATGTACATAATTTTAAGCCAATGAATCTCTTTTGAATGTGCTGCCTTGGTTAAATCCCACAGGTCACTGAGTCCCCAAAGGGAGTTAGACTCTTAGAAGAATTGCCTGGAGACAGAGTTAACATGGCTGTTCAGGTTCGAGGTGGCCCTTCTAAGCATGAGAGCACGGGTTGGGTTTTGGTAAGTATATCAGAAGGGGCAATTTGTAAGGGGACAACTACTGTGACATGGAACAATTTTTATGTGTAGGATCTCATTTCTTTGGTGAATGGTCCATCAGGATTGTATGTCATCCGTGAGTGCGATTTGTGGTATAAAAGCCACATTTATTTATTTGTCAAATGTATTAATCACCTATCTCACCATGGGGCTACTCTAGGCAGCTTACAACAACAACAAAAATGAAGAAATGAAAAGTGTAAACATAACAATAGAAAGTAAAGGATGAACCATGAAAAAAGCAAGAATAGAGTGAATAGGAGAATAAAAGATGGGTGGGGAAGCATGGAGTGAGTGAGAAAGGTGGGGTTTGCTATCATTCTAGTAGCCTCTCCAATATGGTTTCTTCTCTTTATTTCATTTTCTTCATTTCCTTTCTTTTCTTTCATGGAAGCATCATCCCATTTATTCCTATCATCATGATCCTACCCTTTTCAACAGACGTTCAGGAGATAGGTTGTTCTTGCCAGAGACTGATTTGATTGCAACTAGACAGGCTTTGAAATTTAGCCAAAGGATGTCTATAATCCTGGAGGAAAGACAGAGAAGTACAGAGGGAGGGAGGGAGGGAGAGATTGCCCTCTGAGAGCCACAGTGGGTGTAACTTGCAAATGAGCAGTGCTAAATTTTCCAGCCTTTGTAGGATTGGGATTTTATAGTGAAGGATGCCTTCTTAGAAGTGTAAAACAATAAAACTGGGAGTAGGCTTCAGGAATATTAAGACATAAAATGGATGCTTAGACCTGGGCATAACCTAAAAGACCTATTTTGCCTTTTGAAGTTTCTTCTTAACTCTCATCAAATTATTAAAAAATAAGCTGAAAGTATTAGCTCCACCAACTGGGGGACTTTGTTGGATCTAGAAATATCTTGGGCTGCTAAAAGGATACTAGAGGTAAGTTTGGAAACTATAGCGCCTGCATGTATGGATGTCATAGGATCTGCACCATTATTCATTCTATTTGTTAGGTAAAGGTAAAGGTTCCCCTCGCACCTATGTCCTAGTCGTTCCTGACTCTAGGCGGCGGTGCTCATCTCCGTTTCAAAGCCTTTCAAAGCATTTCAGCTCTGAAGAAGCAGCTTCTTGGAGGAGAAGCGAAACATCTTCAAAGAAAAACCAGAAAGTACAGTTGCCACTTGAAAAAAGCACCTTGGGACAGTAGACAAGGTTGTTTTTTCCCAATTGATTGCCAGGAAATTATCTAGTCTCTTCTGGACTAATCAAAACAGTATTTATACTGGCATACAAGGAGAAGGCTTACCATTTCATAAGAATTATTGTTCTTAAATAGCAAAGGAACCGCTGTACCCAAATGTTCACTAAATGGTGCTATCAGGGTTTTTCAGTCCCTGGTTCTATTGAAAACAATATAAAAAGGGATTACAGGTATGCAAAGACAATCACACTGCAATTATAGGAGGGGAAAAACACCCCCAAAGAGTATATGTTTTGTGTGCTTGTTTTTCCCCCTAGATTAATCCACTGACAAAAGAAGACGAGGGTGTTTACCAGTGTCATGCCACAAATATGGTGGGAGAAACACAGGCAGAGGGGACTATTAAAGTCCTACACCAAAGTAAAAATAAGAAGGATCACTTCCCAGCATCAGAAGATGTGAAGTAGCAAGGTAATCTTGATCCCTTTCGTGTTGGTAGAAATGCCTTTTTAAATAAATATAAATTCCTGCTTTTTTTTCAGACAAGGATGGCATAATAAAATGAATAAAAAAGGGGGAAAGTCTGTTTCAACCTAAAGGCAAATAGATCTTAATTTCCATGGAACATTTACAAGCTACACAGTTGTTCCCCAAAACTCACCTTACCAGAGATATTCTCTGAAAGGCTTTTATCCTACACTAGCTGATAACCCAGCATTGCTGGGTTTATATTTATATTTATAAATATATTTGTATTTAATTATAGGGGGAAAATATCTGGACCAAACATAATTTTTAATGTTGGATTTCCTCCCTTACCATAGGGAGTCTCCTTGTGGAGTACTGTGAAGCCATTACCATGGCAACTGCACTGCACTGTATAGAAGCCATTTTTACGGCAGTACAGTAGAAGTCATTGTAAGGCATAACAGGCTGTATCCTAACAGAACACACACACCCAGGGGTGTTAGGGGTATCTTACCACCACCACCACCCCTAGTATTTTTCTCCAGAGTAAGTCATCTGTGTACCAAGTTGGGTTGAAATTGCTTGAGGCGTAACAGACACCATTCCAACATACACAGACACATGCACACAGCCATTTAGATGGTTGGTTGGTAGGTTGGTTGGTAGGTTGGTTGGTTGGTTGGTTGGTTGGTTGGTTGGTAGGTTGGTTGGTTGGTAGGTAGGTAGGTAGGTAGGTAGGTAGGTAGGTAGGTAGGTAGGTAGGTAGATAGATAGATAGATAGATAGATAGATAGATAGATAGATAGATAGATAGATAGATAGATAGATAGATGATAGAGTTTCTAATTTTTTTAAAAAAAGTAAGTTATGGCAAGTTGGTATCATAGCCTAGTGCTGTCAAGCAGAATCAATGTACATTTCACTATAGGTAAAGTTAAGACATTGTAAGAACTATGAAAATGTTGCTGGAAATTGCCACTATATGGCCATCCCTTCAATCTGAATCTCTGAAAGTATGGAACCATCTCAGAAATGACATCTTTTGCAGCAGTGATTTATCTTGTGGCATAATATGCAGGATGGATTTCAATGGAGAAATACCTGTAAAGGCAGATAGGTTTACTAACTTTTTCAAAAAAGGATGGAGAGAAAACTATGACAGACCCATTGGAGCAATGAAATGCTTGATGCCCACACCAGATAGTAGTGAGAACAGGACAGGGCACTTGGCAGCATACATGTTTCTCCTATCCCCTTTTTTATTATTGCAGTATAACTGTTTGTGCCTTTAATCTATTAACTGCACAGAAACATGCTATTATAGGACAAAATAACAGCTTGTGAGTCAATTGCAACTTTATCTCACTGTGTTTGTAGTTCCTTATATGGACTCTATACCAGGGTTGTTCAGCCTTGGCAACTTTAAGACTTATGGACTTCAACTCCCAGAATTACCTAGTCAGCATGGCTGGCCAGGTAACTCTGGGAGTTGAAATCCACAGTTGCTAAGGTTGGGCACCCATGCTCTGCAATATTAATGATACTATTCTACATTTTTCCAAGAACTAGTCCATGTGCTTGAGAAGTACAGCAGTTGATGCACATTTTCTGGCATATAACTGCCAGACCATCATTCTGCAAACAATCCACATTCATTTACATACACATTGTGCAAATAGTTTTGGCTGTAAAAGCTGCTACACAAAGCAATTTATTAAATTTATTTATTAAATATATTTATATGCAAGATCAGTGAATGCCAGTCAAAGTTGAAATCTAACACTTTTTTTCCTCTTCACCTTAAAAGATTATGCACCTTAAAAGATTATGCACTTTGAACACAGAAAGAAAATGGGTGGGTTACATAAGGAGACTGTGTAGAAAAAGAACAATTAAGAATAAGACAATAAACTGAATTATAACCATTTACCTGTAATTAAAGGGTAATTCAGCCTTCTGAATCTAAACGGAAACCTCCACATTTGTTTTCTATAAAACTGCATATATATTGTTTGTGAATGCCACATTATTTTTTTCTCTCCCCTTCTCCCACATCTGGTCTAGGAGACATCCTCCAGTGGGATCAGAATTGAACACAATCTAGACACCAATGGATTAGTGATTGCTTTCTTACTTTCTGAAGACTAGAAGACACTGTCTCAATCTTTCCTTGAGTAATGGTGATATTTGTACCCCCTTTTTAGTGTTTGATGAATATTGAACATATAGTTAGTATGGAACAAAGACATAATAAAGCATGTTTTTTTAAAAAAATGTTTTTATTGGCACGCTTTAGTACATCTAGGAAACATTGCAACTTACTATAGCAACAAATTAACTGGCAAAACATTACTGTATTAAGGGCTATTTAACATTGAGACATGGAGAAAATATTCATTGGAGCTCTCTCTTCACACTAAGCAATCAATTCTCCATCATTTTTGTCTATAAAACTAAATGGCCTACTAAATGAGAAATATCAAAAATAATATTGTATTTTAATGCATTAGTTTAACCACTTGAATGAAATTTAATAAGATTTATATTCATCTTTCTTTCAAGATCCATATGCTGGAACTTCCCTTCATTACACAACCACAACAACCCTCTAAGGTAGATTGAGCAAAGAGCTGGTTGAAAGTCATCCATTGAGTTTTTATGGCTTGGGTGGAATTGAATCTTGTCTCCCCAGTGTTAGCCAAACATTTCAGTCAATACACTGGCAGTCAGCTTGAGCATTACAAATTCTGGGCTGGATTCTGAATAGGACTCCTGTCCTATAGGACCTAGAACATGTGTCAATAGCATACATACACACAAACACATGCACATCCCTCCAGAACTGTAGGGCCGTGATGGCGAATCTATGGCTTGCGTGCCACAGATGGCACATGGAGCCATATTTGCCAGCACGCCAGCCCTCATCTCCAGCGCACACTGATTTTTGGCCTTCTAGAGGGCTGGGGGAGGTTGTTTCTGCCCTCCCCAGGTTTCAGAAAAGCTTCCAGAGCCTGGGGAGGCCCAAAAACAGGCCCAACAGGCCAACTGGAAGTTCGGAAACAATTCGTTTCCACCTTCCAGGAACCCAGGAGAGGCCATTTTCGCCCTCCCCAGGCTTCAGGAAAGCTGCCAGGGGGGCACATGTGCAGGTGGGTGGGGTGCATTTCATTGTGGGTCTGAGCACAGGCATGCGATAGCAGGCGGGCACAATTTTGGCACACCTTTGCAAAAAGGTTAGCCATCACTGCTGTAGGGTGTCCTGCTTGAGCATGGGTGCTGAATTAAAAGACTCCAAGGTCTTTCAACTGTCTTATAGTTTTACATCTTTAAAAGTGCACTAAATTTGAGAACATACTGCTTCATCTTTATCATCTTTGTTGCTTGTCTTATTATAGAATAATGCCTTTAATTTTAGCAGTATTCTCTGCCCAAGGTAAAAAAGATATTACAACAGGTTTTGAAATGTAATAGAAAAGATGGAAACCTGCAGTTTCCTGCATGCTTACACCCATTTAGTAGAAGACAAACTCCTGCTATTCTATCTTCTCATTCCCGAGTTTACTTTTATAATTTGATTATATTTCAACACAAAGCAACCCATTAACTTTAGCTACCTAGTTTTTATTTTCCAAAAAGATTTTGATGGAACATAGAGGTATTCGGGGGGGGATGGGGGATTGTTCCCCAAAAATTCATATCTAATTTTTAAAATAAAATAAAAAAACTCATGAAATTACAAATGAAATCCCTATTTAAAAATGACCACACCACTTTTCTTAGGAAAATGATTGCTACTTAGCCATTGACATCTGGTGGCTGCTTTGATTTATGGAAATGCTCACATGATATATTCACAGGATTTAATTTTGAATAATCACTAACCAATTACAGAAATCAAATCAAATCACTAAGAGAAATCAGAGTAAGAAAAGGAAACTGTCTCATACACATAACCCGGACTGCTTTTTGAACAAAATGAAAGCCCCTGCCAACCGCTCATTTCTGGAAGAAGCTGACATGGATATGAAAGAATATCTTCTTTTTGTACATGGCATCTGGATACTAAGGTTTGCTATCTTCCAGTTGGCTGACCTAGCTCTCCATTAATTTAATATTTGAAAAGCAAAAAGGAAACTTCTGAAGCTACATCTAATTTCTTCATTGCTTTCAAGGGAGACCCGTATCAATTGGTTGACCATGATCTTGGTTCATTTCAAAATTTTAGGGAGCAGGTACATCATGTAGGTACAATTCTTGTCTTTAATATGGAAGTCATGCAGAGGTGGTCGTCACATACTGTAACAACCAGTTCGCCCAGCACTGGAAATGTGCGCGTGCGTTTTCCTCACATGTGTGCGGTGTCAACACGGCAATTCACTTGCACATGCCTTCCATGCATGTGTGCGTCAAAAACACAGTGATATAGGATGGGATTGTGCCCACAGATCGCAACTAGCGGTTCGCTCAAACCAGTCTGAACTGGCAGCAACCCATCACTGAAGTCATGCCTAAACTACTTCCTACCTCCCCATTTAGCAGCAATGATGACTTCATCATTGTATGGTATCCTTCCTTTCTTTGCTCTTTGAACTGACAAGCAACTTCATTAGATGAGTTCACATTTTAATCATAACCAAATTGTTCTGTCTACTCCATGACTTTTTTTTTTTGCTTGATTGCTTAGCAAAACTGAGTGTCATCACAAACAAGACAAACAGGAAGACAACAAGACAAACAGCTCTGCTTTTGGCTCAATTTAGCATTACCTGTTTTTGATCTTTTGAAAAGCTTCAAGCACAGTGCTGTATGTTTTTTTTCCTCATCTTGAAGTGTCAGAATTTAACAAAAAGGATGCAGTATGAAAGAATAATTTTAACTAATCTGACTGTAAATAT